>NC_055992.1:66446528-66749558 GCF_018446385.1 Zingiber officinale
AAACTTGAAAATAGTAGCTAAAAGTATACTCGATGAGTCAAAGGGACATGCACCACCAAGTAAGAAATCTTGGTGGTGGAATGAGAAAGTGAAGGAAAAACGAATGGTCTATAAGGAATTATATATTTGTAAGAATGAAGAAAATTTGAAAAAATATATACAATAGCTAAGAAAGAGGCTAAGAAAGCAGTGGATGAAGTAAAAAATAAAATTTTTAAATGGTTATATCGAAAATTAGATACAAAAGAAGAGGAAAGAGACATTTATAGAATACCTAAAGTGAGAGAGAGGAAGATAAGTGATCTTATCAAAATAAGATTATTAAAGATAAGTACTAGTAAATGTGGAGAAATAAAATAGTACGGAAAAATATTTTTATCAACTTTTTAATGAAGGTTTTAAGTGACCAACTTAATTTAGAGAATTTAAGTAGGTCAAATGAGTATAGAAATTTAAATTTTTATCGTAGAATTCAAATTTCAAAAATAGAACAAACTTTAAATGAGATGCAAAATAAAAAATTTGTTGGACCAGATGATATATTCCTATAAAGGCATGAAAGTGCTTAGGGAAAATGATTTACAAAATTATTTAATATGATATTGAAAATGAAAAAAATGCTTAATCAAATGTAGGGTAAGTACTCTTGTTTCCTTGTATAAGAGCAAGAGAGATGCACAAAATTATGCAAATTGTAGGAGTATTAACTAATGAGTCATACATGAAACTTTAAGAAAAGAGTAATAAAAAAAATATTGGAAGGAGACCACGGTGACCGAAAATCTATTTGAATTTATGCTTGGAAGGTTGACAATAGAAATTATACATCTTCTCAGGCAATTAATTGAAAAGTATTGGAAGCAAAAGCAAAAAATATATACATGATATTCATTGACTTAGAAAAATCTTAGGATAAAGTTTCAAGAGAAATTATATGAGAATTCTATAAAAGATAGGTGTTAGCGTAACATATATTGAATTAATTAAGGATATATATGAGGATATAACAACTAAAGTGAAGATTTTAGGTAGATTAATTGAAACATTTCCAATAAAGATAGGGTTACATGATTGGTTCTAAGTCTCTATCCTTTTACACTAATCATGGACGAATTCAGCAGACACATTTAAGACATAGTATCGTGTATGTTGTTTGTAGATGGTATTATTTTGGTAAATGAGACACATGAAAGAGTAAATGCTAAATTAGAATTTGGCGAGAAACACTAGAAGTGAAAGATTTTAGGCTTAGTAGAGTAAAACTGGAATATATAAAATTTAAGTTTAGCAATATTAGATGTAATAAGACAATTGTTAAGATAGGAGATGAGAAGTTATCTAGAACTAAGAGTTTTAAGTATTTAGGATCATTTTTGCAAAACGATATAGAGATTGAAAGATATGTTTTACATAGAATACAAACACGATAATTGAAATGGAGGAGAGTGTCGGGTGTTTTATATGATCATAAAGTACCTCTAAAACTTAAAGAGAAGTTTTGCAAAACGATGGTTAGACTTGTTATATTATATGATGCTGAATGTTGAATTATGACCTGAGCACAAATGTTATACTTGAGATGGGTTAGTTTTGATGCAGTTGGTTAAACCAGTAATATAATGTTTAAGATAAATAAAAATTGATTTGATGTGTTATAATTGATCTATTTAATATGTAGCTTGGCCACATTGATAGGTGAAATGCTATTTGGAGGTCTAGTAAGAGGAAGTCCTAGAGTTGAGCTCCTAGTAGGTGAAGTCCTCATCAGAGGTTTAGCAAGGGAAGTGCTGAAGTGGAGGTCTAACAAGTGAAGTCCCAAAGGTGAGCCCTTGGCAGTTGAAGTCTCAACTAGAGGATTGAAATCCGAACGGGAGGTGTGACGAGTGGAGTCTTGAAGGCGGGTTCCTTGGAGGTAAAGTCTCGACTAGAGGCTTGACAAGTAAAATTCCAAAGGTAAAGTTCTTGGTAAATGAAGGACTGAAATCCAGACCGGAGGTTTAGCAAGTGGTGTCTTGAAGGTGGGCTCCTTGCAAATGAAATCTCAACTGGAGCTCTGGCAAAGTTGATGATGATCATTCCAGAGGGATACTAGCTTAATGAACCTGGATCGAACAAAACTCGAAGATTGGAGGCTTATCGAAGTGAACTGGAGGTATAAAACACTATCGGTTGAAGGATATATGAGACGAGAGAGATTTTTGGTAGGGGTTTTTTACTAACATGTAGCCTAGGTCGAAGTCGATGTGGTTGACTTTGTGATCAAATGATGGCTTATTGATTGAGAATAGAAGTGGTTTCTCTTTTGGTTTGAGTCAATTCGATGATAGAATCAGTTGACTGAAAGAGCCTCATATGTTTTAATTCAACGAGAATAGTCGTACTAACTTTATCTCTATAGATAAAACATGTTGGTGGATCACTCTCGAAATGTTGGTAACTTTCTCCTTAGTCAACTATTGGAAGTAGAAAAACTTCTTACAATACAAAATTACAAAATGTGATTACTAGAGAATGCTTAAGGTGTATAATATGTTTTTTCCAATTCTATTTTGCTAACTTTGAAGCCTCCCCCAAACCCTGCTTTTATAGCTTTCAAAATCTCGTGATATAATATAATATGGATGTCAATGGGTTAGTTGTTGCCTCCTCAGCCTTAGTTAATTGCCCCATGAGTCGAATGCTCCACCATTTAACTAGATTCCACTTCCCTTGACTGCTGTAGCCCTTTCGACAGGTGCAACCCTGAAACCTTGAATTTTAGGGTTTTTGATTTTACCCTTCTCACCAATCTACTAATGTCCAATATTACTCGACTATCATCTCATTACAATCAATTCTAAAGTTGAGTCCGCTTACGATGAATTCTAGCGTCATCGCCCCATCTGTACAGATCATGTAACTCTCATAGCTCACCTTGGCGTCTTACCATTGCAGTTTAACTTCACCTTTTGGTCATCTTTTGTTAGGTTAGGTTACTTTATCCCTTAGATGTGCACGAACTCTCAGCTTCTTCACTTGCCATCGTTCATGTCATCGTCTTTGTAGTTGGCCTAAATCGATTGTTGTCCTCGTTGTTCTTCGATGCTTCTTAACTTGCTGTCCCTTTGTCGCCTTGTGCAACCTTCTTTGATCTTCATACGTTGAGCCATTGAGTGTGTCACCTTAGCCATGTTAAGTCATGAGCTTTGCAAGTTTTAGGTGTGTTCTTGTAAATCCTTATACACTCAAACATACATTAAATCATAAGATAAAGGTCTAATTTAAGTCCTTTGCTTAAATATCAAAATATTAGGTCACATTGAACTATTTGGGGTATGATTGCATCAAAAGTTGAGATTATAGACAAGGGACCTTAGGGATCTGAAATCACCCAAAGCTAAGATCTCTTCTTAAAGTGCTCAAATCCTTTCTTCAAGGTCTTTTCTTGTAAGAAGGAGAAGGAGAAGAAGCATAAGACGTTTCTCTACATCCATATTCTTGTTGAGGAGAAAAGATAGTGGAAGTTTAAGGGGTGATCTATCCATGGATCTGTCAAACCGTTAATTAATTGTGTTGATTTGTCATTGTTTATTCTTCCTTTGAATTTTCTTGTTTACATTTTCCACTGCACTAACTCCTTGTAGAGACAAAATCGATTCAAAGCGAGAGCTTATTCTCCCGAGTATCTCTCAGTCCCAACATAAATTAGAGCTTGTGGAAGCTTGAGAATGACGAGAGAGTTTGTATTTTTATCTTTTGTGCTAAAACACTTAGCTCTTTTGTGCTCTCATTTGGAATCTTCTTGAGTTTTACTTCCATCATTGTAAGAAGATATTGTAAGAGGTTATCCACCTCTGATTGTTTGCTAAGTTGGAGAAATTTAATGGTGCATTGGATGAGTGATCGACTTGTAGAATCATAGGTTGAGTAGGAGTCTGATACTGTCGAACCACATTAAACACTCCTGTTGGTTTGTCTTGACTTTCTTATTCATTCTTGTTTTATATTTTGCATATAGTAGCTACGCAAACTAATATTGTAGAAATAAGATCGAGGTCAAATGATGGTTATTCATCCCCTCTAGCCTCTCTAATGACCAATAAGTCATATTAAAGCCCAACCACTTCTATAGAGCTAATCGCCATGCGTACAAAATTTCCGAGGAGATGGCAGCTCAAGAGGGATATAGTACAGTGAGGCTTTGTTCTTTAACGACATCAACTTTTACATTTTGGAAAGGTAGAATGAAATATTACTTAAATAATGACAAGTTTTTGATATTTAGTTTACTGTGAAGGAAGGCATTAAGATGAAGACATCCTCGAGTCTAGTAAGTGGACAATAGATATGAAGAAGATGCAAGCCAATACAAAAGCGATGCTAACATTGCAATGTGGGTTGGCACAGGACCAACACACCAGAGTGGGATCTTTCAAGAGCACCAAGCAACTTTGGGAGAAGGTAATTGAGCTTCATGAAAGTACTTGTGACTCTAAAATAGTTTAAAAAAAAGATTTATTTTAAGTCAAATGCAGAAGGGCACCATGAAAGAAAGGGAAACTATAAGTAAACTTCATGAGAGGTTCAAGGAGATCCTTGACTAACTCCATTATAAGTGGTGAAAGTTTGGAGAACCGTGATTTCATAAGGTATTCTTTAAAATTTTTCCATGGTACAATCTTGTGGTTATTTATGGTGGATGCTTACAAGGTATCTAGGATCTTTCAATGGTAAGGTTGAACTAGAGAAAGGTTTTAGAGCTATAGTGGATGCCTATAAGCTATTAAGGGATCTTTCAACTGTAAGGTTGGATGAGCTACTCTGTGAATTTGAGTTTTATGAGCAAGCTAATCCTGTTCCAAAGAGAAGGGTTTGACTTTGATTGCATACGAAAAGAAGCTTAAAAAGAAGAATGAGCTCTTGTTTGAATCAGACATGAAATTGAGAGTGAGGTTGATGTCTCCGCCAGTGAAATGACCCATTTTGTGAAAGGGATGATAAGAAAGAGTAAGAAATTTGACAAAAGGGCGAAAAGAAGACATTCATTGATGTTTAGAAGAAGGCTATATTTAAATCCAAGTCTAGCATAACATGATTTGAGTGTAATAGGAAAGATCACTACAAATCGAAGTGCTTGGAACCACTTAAGCAACAAGAAAAGTCTAAGAAGTAAAAGGCTTTCATAGCCACTTGGGATGACTCTTCTTCATTGGAATCCTTCAAGGGGCCCTAACATATGACATTCAAGGTCAATGATGATGAAGTAGAAGAATCAAGTGATGACGATGAAATATTATCATGTAAATAGGAATCATCATGAAACAACAATGAGGTGACCTTATAGAGATTAAGATCAAGGCTCTTCCCAAGTTGAAAAACTTGAGGAAGAGAGAATGCATTCTTAACAAGTGGATGAGGTGAAGAAGAGCTTGGAACAGTACATGTTGGGCTCCAAGTATCTAGACATAATATTGAAAACCAACATACTATATGAAACAAGGTGGGTATTAGCTATGAGTCAAAGCAAAAGGATGTAGCAAACATTTCTCATATCGTTAGGAATTTCTTCTTTATGCCCAATACTGCCACCAAGGGGTCTTTAGAACTAGAATTGTGAAGGCTTTGTTACCTAAATAACTTTTTGTTAACCCCTTCAAACTCAATGTATGGGTACCAAAAAATTTAGTTTTCCATATTTTAATAGGTACAAGCCAAGAAAGAACACTTTGATAAATGGTTGGTGGATAGTGGGTGTTTAAGTCACCTTCGAGCATAAGGATAAGGAAAATGTTTCCTCGAGCGTAAGGACAAGGTACCATTGTGATTTCAATTTCATTATTAAGAAAGTGATGTTGGTAAAGGGCATGAAATTAATTTACTAAGTATTAGTCAATTGGGTGATGGTGGATACAATGCCTAGTTTCATTCAACCAAGTGCTTGGTAAAATACAATGAGCTAGATATACCATATTAGTAGGAGATAGGAATGATAATTTTTATTGTATCAATCTTCCTTCTTATTTGTGCCTAGTGTCTCGTGACTAAGAAAGAGAAAGCTTAGTCGTGGCACAAAAGATTGACACACACTAACATGGGACAGATAGTAAAGGTGACCAAAAGAGATTTGGTGAAAGGCTTACTGAGGATTTGGTATCATAAGGGCAAATTATGTTGCTCATGATAAAAGGGTAAGCAAGCCAAGGCTAGTCATGACAGTATAAATTTAGTTAATACTTAATACTACCCTGCCTCTTGAACTTTTACATTTGGACTTATTTGATAGTCATGAAATAATCTCCTTGAATGGTAGTAGATATTGTTTTGTGCTAGTGGATGATGATACTAGATTTACATGGGTTCACTTCATGAAACATATGGAAGATACTTTAGAAATTCTAGTTAGTTTTTGTAAAAGGGTAGAGAATAAGATCTCAAGATTAACTAAATCTGAAGTGATCATTGTTTAGAATCTGAAGTGATCAGATTCTCTACAAGAGAAAATCTGAAGTGATCATTTTAAAATATTTTGCTAGGAATAAGGTTATGTAAGTTTTCTTGTCCTAGAATACCTCAACAAAATAGGATAGTGAAGAGGAAAATCAAACCGTACAAGTGGAGGCTAGGTATATGTTAAATGAATACTAGTTACCATTGTGTCGAGATGATTAATGTTGCTTGCTATATCCAAAATAGGATTTACCTACACAGGTTTTCAGAAATGACTCCTTACAAACTTTGTTTAGAAAAGTTCCTGAAACTAAACATCTTAGGATGCTTGGTTGTAATATCTATATCCTAAATACTAACAGTAAGGATTAGTTAGAATTTTTTTTACCAAGGCAGACGAATGTATACTACTGTACGATCAGGAGCTGGAAGCATTGCGGCACATTAGAGTTGGTGGAAGAAATTAGCCTGCAAAGGCCAAGGAGCTGGAGAAGTTCAAAGATAAGTATGGAGAGAAGGTACTGCCTTTATATAGTTCTTTGGATTACGCTGTCGAGAGGCGCTTCGTGATTGAAGGTAGAAGAGGTTTTGCAGCCTTTGCTGCTGCAGATGGCAGTGATGGAAGCAGCGAAACATTTTCAAAGGGAGACTGAATTCTAGCCATTTGTAGCAGCACGAAATTTCATTCTCCTGTAAGTCCTTTCTACTTTTCTTTGTAATAGGAAATAGATTAAAGGCACATTAATTTCATCCTGCTCGAAACTCTTCATGATAACCTATTGCTTGAACATTGAAACAATTTCCACTATTCCACCATTGTAACCTGTCATTCTAGCTCTTTGTTGCATCCATGATGGATCCACTATCCTCAAAGTTAAAAGAGATGCTTTGGGCCTTCAATTGTATTTGTGTCCATTTAGTATCCGCTTCGTTGTTAATCCACCATGCCATGCAGTTCTGATGTCTTAATCAGTCAGAAAACCTTGAGCTCTCCTGGAAAACTACTTGGAAGATAGAGGTAATGTTATTTTCATTTTGCTTTAGCATATTTTCGATAATATGGAATCCTAGTTAATTTTCTAGTAAAAATCAGTTTTAACGTATACTAGTTGTTTTGGGCATTTTCATCATTTAACTTCGGTCTTAATTGATCTAAAATAATCTGCTCTACATTATTTTGCTTACCATGCTGTAGTACAAGCATAGGCTTAGTTGTGCCTTGTTGAATGTTTAAGCTATTTCCAAGTATTAGGCGCTTGATTGCTGTAACTTTACATTTTGGCCAAGTGTTAAATATTTCATTAATGATAAGGAAATACTTGCATGCATCAGGAAACAATAGGCATCTTCCCAATAGTATAATAATTTCCCAAAATAGAAGATATCACCGTAAACGGTAATGTAGCTTTAAAAATCCTACCATTACAGAAATGAAGTTGCTTCTGCTCGCGTCACTTTGAAAACAAACCATCATAGTTGCATATTTCAGTAAATAATGTCCATCTTGACAATGGTATAAGAAAGCTCCAAAAGTAGATGATAGATTAAACAAAGGGGCAATCTATCTAAAAAAAATTCACCATGGTGCCATTTTACTGTAATGAGTTTCCTTCCATGGCGAATATCATTGACTACCTGCTCAGAAACGAGCAACCTTACCATCTTGCGAAGCTAGTGGCATTTTGAAGATAAGCCATTGTTATTCATGCAAATTATTGATCATTTTGTGTCACGGAAGCAAGGTTATATTAATATTTAAGTGGGGCAATCATTGAACTCCTAATAGAAGATGCTTTCATAATATGGAAGGTCCTCGGGCTATTGTGCAGTGGTAGAACATCTAGGTTATACCCGTGCAACTAAAGGGGGTGAATTTATTGGAATTTTTTCCAAATGGGGAACGCAATCAAAAGATGGTGGACTTCTGACCATCCATTGTGAGCACTTCTTGATTTACTCCGATGATCGATAGAAAAATTTTATGGGATCGGATCGATCACTTCTGAGATAATCATTGAAGTTAATTGAATTTATCATTTATTTATTTATTTATGTTTTTTTTTCATAATATGGATGCAAACAAGGTATAGCTTACCTCTGAGAACTCGTGCTAAGTTTGAATTATTATTGTAGTTAACTATGCCAGCCGTGGTTCGTGTTCATGCGCAGCTTTATGAACAAGTATCTTCACAAATTACAAGCTTGTTGACATGAAGTATAAGCTCCTGAAGGGACTAATTATATGTACTCCTGAGTCCCTCTCCTTGTTCAGTTTTTAGCTTCTGAATTCTAAAACATAATTAAGCCAGTCAATAGCCTTATCTGTAAGTACACTAACAAGCTTATTTTATTTATAAGCGTTTGAGATGTTCAAGACTTCTGATTATGTCTTTATTATTTCTTTTAGAAAATTAACAAAGCTGGTGATATCAGCTTCATGCTTGATCACTTCATAAGATTTTAAATGAAGTTCATGTTGAGATTTGCTTTTTTTTTTTAAATGAATCTTAAATGAATGGTCTAGATTATATCAGATTGAATGTCCTCAATTAATCTCATAATTAAATTTAATTTGGATTGATCCAACTTGAATCCATGATTCCTTGATTACATATAAAGATTATATTCAAATGATTAGACATGATTTCACAAATAAAAGATAAATTACAATAAAGTCTAAAAATACATATAACTCATAAAATATAATAATTTAAACCAATAAGAAGATTAAAATCATAAATTTAAGAGTCTAAATAATGTGATAAAATGACGGTTATCATATCCCTCCACTCCCTTCCAAAATTATTCTTGCAGGTATCGGGTAAACAAGCAAAATTATGAAACAAAATAAAATTTATTTCCATATTAATTCCCTAGTAATATAGAAGATAGTAATGAAAATTACTTGGGACCATCACATTTATAAGCATCAAAATATTGATGAATCCAAACTTTATACTAGTCAACAAGTATGGTGATAACAAACTACTTGAGCAGACTAAGCATGCAAAGAGTTTCACACGATAATATCTCAACTCTCTCTAAAGAAACATATGTGAAAATGGAATTTCATTTGAGGGTTACTCGTAATATTTTACTATTATAAGCTTGTTCATTTTTTATTCTATACCATTGTAAATATATAACATGCATAAATTAAAAGGTTTTATTAAAAATTGAAATAGAGTTAAAGAGAATTTAAGTAAAGAAAATAAAATGGTAGGAGAAAGGAATTTAATGCAAGAGTGAGAATATTGGAAGAATAAACATGATGAGTTAATGCTAATGATTCGTTGGTCTTATTTTACTACCAATGAAGCATGCTCTACTTCTCTTAAATTTTCAATTGTTTCTCAGGCATTTACGGTTTGATTTCTAACTACGGTGTATTTATAGGGATTTTTTCTCCAAGTGAGACTTGCAGCTACGAGATGTTAAGCTTTTGGGTCGTCCGTCGTAAGTGCTTTTCGATTTACCTTGATGGTCGATAAAAAATTTCTGTGGAGTCAGGCCGGTCATCCAGGTTCGATACTCAATCTGGTTAATCATTTTTTTTCTACTTCTCTTGAATATTTGGTAAACAAGTTGCACTGTATCAATTCCCGAGTTCATTTCACTCCACAATTAATTCTCTACTGTTAGAGTATTTCCAATGTAAGGTTTATGAGAGTTTTGTAAAATTTAAAAAGTTGAATAAAAAACTTTAAACCATTGTAAATGTGAAGTTTGAGGTTTGTAGTTTAAGAGCAGTAATGAAAACTCAAACATGTTTTTTTATCTCGAAATTGATATAATATGTATGAAGTCATGCAACTCATGCTATGAATTGGATCATAAAAATTCTCATTTAGAATTCTAATTATTGAAGATGTTTTAATAAGCTTTCATATAGAGATCGTAAAAAAAAAACTCACTTAGAGTTCTAATAATTAAACATGCCCTTAACTCCCTTGTTCAACATCTCGAGAATATTTACCATTCACTAGCTCCCAATGATCCTGTAATTCCTTATCTGATTGTAATCAGAATTCTCTCTTTAACAGGTTCCGAATGCAATTCACTAGCTCCCAATGCAAATTTAAATCAACAAAAAGATTAAAATTATGAACTTAGAAGTCTAAATAATGTGATAAAATGATGATTATTAGTGTTACTATGTTTTCACTTTTTGTAAGAGGTTTCTTCGTCTCTAAAAATATATTTTGAAAAGAGAAGATTAATATATTTTGAAAAGAGAAGATTAGTGGTTGCCTTTTGTAAACGATCTAAGAAATTGTTGGCCTTGGAATAGCAGTCCACGGGGTCTATGAACTAAGTAAAAGAAAGCTTGTCTTCTTGTGTTTGATTTTATGAGTTTTCTGTTACATTCTAAGTTTTTAAAAAGAAAAGGCATGAGCTTTAAAAAAATGACAAGCAGAATCGCTATTCACACCCCTCTTATAGATTTATTCACACTAAAAATTGGTATTAGAATTGGACCGCTTAGAAGGACTAACTATCAACTAAGCAATTAGATCGGGAGGTATGACTGGTTCAAACATCCATCCACCAATGTTTGAAGGCGAATTTATCATGTAGAAGAAAAAGATGGAGATATTTTTCAAAACTGATTTAGAAATTGTATTATGTATAAAATATAGTTTTGAAATACCAAGGAATAAAGACGGATATGAACTCAAAGAACACAGATGGACCAAGAAGCAACGAGACAAGTTCATGACCAATAGTAACGCAAAATTTCATTTGCTAAATGTGTAACCAGTGCAGGAACTAAATAGGATCAATAGTTATCACTCCAAATAACTAGGAGAAAAATTCTTAGAGCTTTATGAAAGTACCTTGGAAGTAAAACTAGCCAGACGCGACCTCTTAGGAAATAAACTAAGTAACCTCCGATTGGAAGTAAAACTACATGCTAGGCTCAAGGAGATCTTAACAAGTCTCCATAATCTCGAAGAAATAGTGTAAAATAGAGATACTTTGAGGTATGCTCTAAATTATAAGTATCCCATGATAGTTTTGATATGATCAACCAAGTCAAGTTAGGTCCTGTTATTATTTTGATACCTTGTGTCTAAGTGTGTAGGAACTTAGGAGCACAGGAAGTTGAGTGAAAGACGCAGTTAGCGAGAAAGACGGCATGGGAAAGAGTCGACGGGTTCTGTGCGTCTGAGGGATGAGGCGCTGTGGAAGAGTACATTGGCGGACAAGAAGGAAGCGCGCGACGTTTTCGAGGGATAAGAAGCCGGAGCGGAAGATTGCTCGAAGGTCGAAAACTGGGTTCGGCTTAGCTCTATTCTGGATGGCCAAAATCATCCAAGCAAGTGGAACTAGAGTGGAAGACCCAAACCAATACGAGCGAAATCAGAGCGGAAGACTGGGTCCGGGCGCCCGAACCTAGTTCGGGGCGTTCGGACTTGGTTCAAGCGTCGTGACTTGAAATTTCAGCCAAACACAATGTGGTTTGTTTCATTTCGACGGGGATAAAGTTTTATCCCCCTTCAAATGCCTAGATTCCAAGCGCCCCGAACAGGGCTATAAATATAGTCCTGTCCTTAGTAAGTTAGAACAACACTTGTAAACGATTCCTCTTTAATTTTGTTTTGTAATTAAGTGTTTCAACTGCTATAAGAGGTTTCTCCGCCTGAAGGAGATTGTTTAGTGAGTTTCAACTTTCTTGGATTAGCAATCCCCTGATTACAAACCAAGTAACCCTTTTATGTCTTTTCTTTTTAATCAGTCTCTTATTTCTTTTATGCAAGTGTATATTCTAATCGAGCTATAAGATCGAGAAAGGGAATTTTATTTGTTTTTATTGTGTAGGCTATTCACTCTCTCTAGCCGGTCGTCAAGGGATCAACAAGTGATATCAGAGCCTAACAATTTCAGGAGGACTTAACCATCAAACGAAACATAAGAGATGGTCGGACCGAGCATCTACCCACCTAAGTTTGAGGGAGAATTCATGAGATGGAAGAGAAAGATGGAGGTATTTTTTAAGACATATTTTGATTTATTATTAATAATGAAATTTGGTTTTGTAGTACCAGAGGGCAAGAAAGAATACCAATGGACGAAGAAGGAGCAAGTCGACTTTGTGGCAAACGACAAAGCAGAGTTTCATCTGCTCAGTGCCTTACCACCTTAAGAAGTCAACCAGATCGGAGCTATGAGTCAACCAAGGAGCTTTGGAAGAAATTCCTAGAACTACACGAAGGGATCTTGGAGGCAAAATTTATGAAATGGGATTTGCTCTGAAACCAGATCAACAATCTCCAATTAGAAGAAGGTAAAATTGTTGCACACCTTCACTCTAGAATAAAGGAATTCATCACTGGACTCATGAATCTCAGAGTAAAGATAACCAATTGAGATTTGCTAAGATACGTGCTTAACACATTCCCTAGGATTACTGAATGGGTATCATTAGTAGATGCTTATTATATCTCTAAAGATCTAGAAGTAAGTACTTTAGAAGAGTTGTTTTCGACTTTTGAAGTTCATGAAACGAGATATGCAGATCTGAAAAAGGAGCCTAATCACAACATTGCCTTGAAGGAAAAAATGGACGAACCGGATTCTGAAACTTCTTTCGATGATGATGAAATGACGTTCATGGTAAGGAAATTTTAAAAGTTATTTAAAACTAATAAATTTAATTAAGTGCAGGATAAAAGAAGAAGATGAAAGATAAGATGTTACCATTGCAACGAAAAATGACATGTGAAAGATAACTGCCCTAAATTGAAGAGCAAAGACAAGAACATGGACAAAAGTAAGGACAAAATACCAATCCAGACAAAGCATCGAAATCTAAAGGTGACGTGGGATGAAACGCCGTCCGAATCGAAGATTGAAGTCATCGTCGGACTTGCGCTAGTGGCAAGTCAAGTTACTAAGAAGATGAAAACAAAGCAAGCTCATCCTCAATGAGCATCGAGAGCATTGATGAAGGGGGAGCATCGTCAGAGGATCGACAAGGTAAGTCATGTACGATTCTTACTTCCTGACCAATTATTTAAATTTATAAAAATGTTGTCAAAGAGTTTTTGCGAATTAGAGATAGAAAATAAAAGAGTATTAAAAGAAAATGAAGAATTAAAATTAACCTTAGTAATATCTTGTCGACTAGAGAATTTTGACAAAATTAAAATGGAAAATGAAAAATTGAAAGAAGAAATTAAAAACAATGCATACTCACAAGTTAGAAAGTATAATGGATTAAATTGACATTTTAAATACCATAAAAATCAAATTAGAAGAATATCACAAAGATATATTTCTAAGAAATTTTTAATTAACCCAAATGGAAGGAATCTATTTTGGGTTCCAAAATCATGTTTAAGTTAAAATTATCATTTTGTGCATATTTTTTTTAAAATTTTTGAAAGTTAGACCACGGGATTTCAGAAAGAAAATTAAATATTTAATTTCTTTAAGAGGATTTGTCTAGAAGTGATTGTTGTTCCAATAACCAAGAAAGCCTAGTGCCTCGCCACAGTCTGAAAGTCAATTATTAAAAATAAATATTTAATTAACTAATTGTTAAAGTATTTAATTGTTATGAAATTATCTAATACTTTCACTTAAGTTGGTCTTGTAATGTTAGTTTTTGCAAAATTTATTTTTTATGAAACTTTATGATTTTCTGTATCTAAGAATTTTTTTTTCAAAACTAGTTTTCTTTTCAAAAATGAAAGCTTTTTTAAGTTTCCAAACATCGTATAGAAATTAAAAAATCTAGATTTTCAAAAATTTTAAAACTTCTTGATTTTATTCCTTAGATTTTGTATAAACTATCCTATTTTCATGTGATCAAAGGGGGAGAACTAGAGATTAAGTTTAGGGGAGGGTATATTTTTTGAATTTTGCACATGTTTTTCTTATATGCAAAATATGTATTTGCTATTTTTATTACTATTTGTTTCTTGGTTTATTTTAACTTAACTTGAGTTGATCCACATCAAAAAGGGGGAGATTGTAAGTACCCCGTGATAGTTTTGGTATGATCAACAAAGTCAAGTTAGATCCTGTTGTTATTTTGATGCCTTATGTCTAAGTGTGCAGGAACTTAGGAGTATAGGAAGTTGAGTGAAAGACATAGCTAGTGAGAATGACGACATGGGAGAGAGCCGATGAGTTTGGTGCATCCGAGGGATGAGGCGCTGCGGAAGAGAACGTTGGCGGATGAGAAGGAGGTATGCGGCGTTTCTGAGAGATGAGAAGCCGAAGCGGAAGAATGTTCGAAGGCTGGAAACTAGGTTTGGGTGAGCCCTATTCTGGATGGCTGAAATCACCTAAGAAAGTGGAATCAGAGCGGAAGGCCCGGACCAATGCGAGCGAAATCGGAGTGGAAAATTAGGATCGAAATTCAACAAAATGTCGACTTTTTGATCTAGGTGCTCGAAACTCCTCCGGGCGCCTAGACTTGAAATCTTAGCCAAATGCAACGTGGCGCGTTTCGTTGCAATGGGGATAAAGTTTTATCCTCTTCTAGGCACCTGAAATCCTTCTAGGCGTCCCAACCAAGGCTATAAATACAGTCCTGACCCCAGTAAGTCAGAACAACACTTGTAAACGATTTCTCTTTAGTTTTGTTCTATAATTAAGTATTTCAACTGCTATAAGAGGCTTGTTTGCCTGAAGGAGATTGTTTAGTGAGCTTCAATTTCCTTGGATTAACAATCCCTTGATTGTAAACCAAATAATCCTTTTGTGCCTCTTCTTTTTAATCAATCTCTTATTTCTTTTATTCAAATGTCTATTCTAATCGAGCTATAAGATTGAGAAAAGGGATTTTGCTTGTTTTTATTGTGCAGACTATTCACTCCTCTTTAGCCGATCGTCGAGCGACAAACATAAATGTGTTCCCACACACTAAGAAATGGATGACCATAGTAGAATTGTACTATATTTCGAAGAACCTCGAGGTAAGTAGTTTAGAAGACTTTAGGGGGCGTTTGGTTCTTTCCTAGTAATAAGAATCAAAATGAGAATAATTGTATTGTAGAATGAGAATGAGTATGAGCATGGATATCACTTTTAAAAGCAATGTTTGGTTAATTACATATTTTCTATCGGAATAAATCAAAATTTCTTTTTTTACCCTTAAAGAAAAATAAGAGAAAAAAATAGATGTGAGAGAAAGATGAATGTGAGAGAAAAATATGATGAAAGAGAATGATGAGAGAGAAAGTGTGATGAGAGAGAATGAAGAGAGAGAAAGTGTGATGAGAGAAAATGAGAAAAGAGAGTGTAATAGGAGAGAGCATGACGAGAGAAGATGAGAGAAAATATGATGTGAGAGAAAGTATGATAGGAGAGGATGAAGAGAGAAAATGTAATGAGAAAAATGAGGAGAGAGAGTGTGATGAGAGAGAAAGTATGGTGAGAAAGAAAGTATGATGAGAGAGAAAGTGTGGTGAGAAAAAAGAGAACAGTGAGTGTGATGGGAGAGATTGAAGAGAAAGAAAGTATGATGAGAGAGAAAGTGTGTTGAGGAAAAAAAAGGAGGGAGTGTTACAAGAGAGATTGAGGAGAGAGAAAGTGTGATGAGAGTGAAAGTGTGATGAGAAAAAAAGAGAAAAGAGAGTGTGATGGGAGAGATTGAGGAGAGAGAAAGTATGATGATAGAGAAAATATGATTAGAAAAAAAGAAGGAAGAGAGTGCGATGGAAGAGATTGAGGAGAGAGAAAGTATGATGGGAGATAAAGTATAATGAGAAAAAAAGGAAAGAGAGTGTGATAGGAGATATTAAGGAGAGAGAAAGTGTGTGATAAAATGATGAGAGAGAAAATATGATGAGAGAAAACAAGGAGAGAGAAGTGATATGAAAAAAAAATAAATAAATATATTTTTATATTTGATATTAAAGGAGAAAATTTTAGTTTTAGGTCAAGGATATTTTTGGAATAAGAGAATATTTTGATTGATAAAAATAGGGTAATGGCTCATTGAAAGAGAGGTACATAAGAATGAGTTATTATCCAATTTCAAGGATTCATTTTCTTATTTATATTCCTATTCTTATAATCCAAACATTAACAATGACAATCAATAATTTTCATTTATATTCCTCACTCCTATTCTCCTAAATCAAATGTCCCCTTAGATTTTTTTACTTCTATAGAATTACATGAATTTAGATGTAATTTTCAAAGTATTTTACAAAAAGATGAATGAAAAAAACTCTTTTAAAAGATAATGTTGAAGAAGAAATTGAAAAGTAATATATATATATATATATATATATATATATATATTTCAATTGTGCTTAGAGTCGTCAATTTGGGTTGGGCTCGTGGGGTTAGTCCGTCCCGCCAAACAATTTAAGTAGATTGGGTTGGAATTTTATCAACCCAAGTCCGTCGTGGGCCAACCCGCCTAGGCCCGCGACCCGCACGGGTCGGCCCACTCGGGCTTGGGTTGGCCTGCGGGTTGAAAAACATATGTAAGTTAAGTTTTAGGCCAATTTATTATCTTTCTTTGTTATAATTTTGAAATAAAAATAATACTTTTCATCTAACATAAGTACTCGTTTATGTTCATTTATATTTAAAATACATGTTCATGCATACATTTAATTGTAGAAAATTTTTTCGAAGTAAAATATTGAAGATATGAAATATTTTTTAATTTTTTAAAAAATTTTTTATGGGCCCGCGGGTTGGCCCGCCAAACCCGCAACCCGCCTTAGAATGGGTTGGGTTGGAAATTTCCCAACCCACCAAGTTGGCGGGTTGGCCCGTCCCGCTCCGCCAAATGGTTAGCCCGCTACGGATTGACCCATCCCGCCACGGGTTGGCTCGTCTGACAACTCTAATTATGCTGTCATTATTTTGTCGGACATCAGTCCTCCCTAGTCCGGTTGTGTGCCGCCACCGCTGTAGGTCGCTTGACCATCGAGGTTAGTCGTGTGTTTCCCCTCTACTACTCGGCACAAATAGCGGTTGTCATTGTCGTTGCTGCCACCACGGGGGTGGCCACTGTCGGCCACCCAAGGCTGCCTCGCCTTGGTACCACAATTAACCATCAGAACCCAAGGTAACAAAAAGACTAATTAAATTAGTATTATGTTTTGATTAACATTGGATTTATTGGAAAATTAGAGTTTGCCCGGTTGGATTAATTAACAAGTTATTAACTAATTGATTTAGTAGGTTAATTAATTGGATGATTAGTTTAGGTATAAATTTATCATATGGTTAACTAAGATAATTAGGATTTGATAGAATTAATTAATATTGGATTAGTTAATTGAATAATAATTTATTTATTAGTCATGTTTATTAGTATGGATAAAATATCACCTAAGACATATTAAGTTTAATTGGATTAATGTGATTAATTAATTGACTAATTAAATAAGTTTGTATGGTTATTATGAGATGATTAATTAATATTATTAATCTGGATAGTTATTTGTTTAACTAATTAATTGAGTTGTTAATTGATAATTAGATGATTAATTTATTTAAGTGATTTATTTACTGATTTAATTATTGATTAATTAAATCGTAGTAGAACAAATTGATTGATACACAGTCAAAGAATTAACTATAATATGAATAGAAAATCTGGATAATTTTTAAAAGAAGAAAATAAATGGTTTTCTATTCATGATTGATCCGGCGGTAAGAATGGGAGACCCATTTCCTGAAGGGTCTCAGCTTGAGGATCGATGAAGGGCTGACTAAGCGGTTAATGGCCACGCCGAGCAGCTGAGTAAGTCCGAGCGGAGCTAGACATAACCCATCCAAGGGTTTGGGTTTCCGACGCCAAGTCAGGAGGATCGAAGGGCCGAGCGGGATGCCGCTCGGCTGGAACCGAAGGGCCGAGCGGGTCGTCCGTTCGGCCAAGATAAGGGCGAGGGTACAAAGGGGGCTGAGCGGCCTATGCGCTCGGCTCGGGATATAGGATATCAGCTAAAGCATGTCTGATGATTAGGCCGTACACAAGATCGCACGATGGAGGACCTTCCCGTCACATCATGGAAAGGTTGATACAGTAGCGGTATGACCTCATGGACATCTTCCTGACATATCCATATCTGGGCATGGCCCTTCTGACAGACTCATACCTGGGCATGGTCAAAGGCATGTGGTTACTTTGATTGGTGCGCTCAGGCTTCTTCGGGAGGTCTTTATAAGGCCTCCATTTCTTCACCGGAGGTATGAGAAATCTTGATATGGAGACCACCTTCTTGTTATTCCTCGCCTGACTTGAGCGTCGGAGGGCCGTCGCCGGGACACCCCTCCCGGCTCGGTTTTGCTGCAGGTTCACCGGAGCCCTCGAGGACCCAGCAAGGAGCGCCACATCCCCAGCGTTCGTTGACCCTTGGTTCGAACAGGATCAAATTGGCGCGTCTGTGGGAACGCACCTGCATTCGAACAGGAACAATGGACGAGGTTGGACGACAACACACCGTGACGCTTTCAACAGAAGAACTCGATGCTCTAGTCGAGATGAGGGCCACCAAACTTATGGAGCAAAAACAAAAAGCATCAGCCGAACGGCCGGAGCAACAAGCAACATCTGCGTCTGGTGGCCGAGCGGAAGCACCTCAAGCCACCGTCGCATTCCCTCGGGCCTTATTTCGCACCCCTGAAGCCGCACCAGCTCGAAGAGATAGAGGCTCTTCTTCAGACGAAATGCCAAGGCGGGATGACAGGAAGGGGAAAGCTCCCCGAGCGGACTCATCTCCCGAGCGGATCAATCGTCAATTCTCGGAGGTTATTCTGCGAGACCCTCTACCCAAGCACTACGTGCCTCCGACGATCGGCGAGTACAACGGAACAACGGACCCGGATGATCATGGGTAAGTTTGATAACTGCAGCTCGCTCCATCAATATCGGATGGAGTAAAGTCGCGTCTTCCTTACAACTCTCTGGGATCGGCTCACGGTGGTTTCGGAGGTTGCCGGACGGATCCATCACTAGTTTCAAGGACTTCCGAACGGCCTTCCTCCACCACTTCGCTAGCAATCGGCATTATCGGAAGACAAGTGTCGACTTGTTTGCCATCAAGCAAGAGTCGAGAGAATCGCTTGAGCCTACATCCAGCGATTCAACCAAGTGGCGATGGATATCCCAACGGCCACATCGGAGACGATGATGAATGCCTTCACTCAGGGCCTTGTGGATGGGGATTTCTTCCGGTCGCTCATGAAAGCCGCCCCGAGATTATGATCATATGCTACATCGGACCAGCGAATACATAAGCGTGGAAGAAGCCTGCCGCTTGGGAAAAACTCCCGGCGGGCACCTATTCATCTTAGGAGGCGGACGCCGCTCGGCTGACCACCTAGAGGACCAAAAGCTGAAGCAATCCGATCCCCACGCCAGGTCGCACGAAGTGCCGCTCGGCCCAAGCCAAAGAAGAGGTGGATCCTATGTTCGCTCCTTCCACCGGACGAATACGTACAACACGAAGGATTGTCGAAGTCTTCCCTTCGTGGTCAATCCGTCCCGGGAATGCGAGCAGCGGTCTCCTCCCATCGACGGAGACAAAGGACCCATGGTGGGGACCCGCCTTTGGCGACATCAGCGACACCCGATCGACACGATCTCAGAGACATGAGAATCGCGGGCGTCGAGCAGTCACGACCGTCCGCTCGGGAAGAGGAAAACAGAAGCAATACTTCCCGGGGAGATTAACGTTGGCAGGCCGACCGGAGGAGACTCCAACCGAGCCAGAAAGGCGGGCGTCCGGCAGCTACAGATCCACGCAGTTGGTTGTAGCCAAGAGCGGGCAAGTGGACCGGAAATCACTTTCGGGCCCGGAGACTTAGAAGGAGTAGACGTGCCCCACGACGACGCTCTGCTCATCAAAGCGGTAATAGCAAATTACACTATTCATCGCGTATTTGTTGACACAGGGAGCTCGGTCAACATTATATTCAAGAAGGCGTTCGATCAGCTGCAAATTGATCGAGCCGAGTTGCTGCCCATGATAACGCCGCTCTACGGGTTCACGGGTAACGAAGTGCAGCCGGTCGGACAAATACGGCTGGCTATCTCATTGGGGGAAGAGCCGCTCAGGAGGACGCGAACAGCAAATTTCGTGGTGGTGGACTCTCCCTCATCATACAACGTCATTTTGGGACGACCGGCGCTCAGTGAGTTCCGGGCGGTCGTCTCCACCTTCCATCAGAAGATGAAGTTCCCCGTCGAAGACAAAGTGGGAGAAGTACGGGGTGATCAGTTAGCAGCTCGGCGATGCTATATCGAGATGGTCCGAGCAGAATCCAACTCTGCTCGGAAGGCACCCCGAATCGAGGTAAATGCCATCACTGAAAAGCCGCCCTCTTTAATTTATGAAGAAAAAGAGGAAGTACAGATTCACGGGCCGATCGGAGGCTACAACTTTATCGCCTCGATCCGGAGGAGAACGAAGAAGGCGATCAATGTCTCCAACGAAATCATGATATCTTAATGCAGTCGACACATGAGTTGCGGGGTTTCGCCAAGCCTAGCGGCATGAATTACATGTCCGACCGGATGCTCGGCGGTGAAGCGAGAAAAAGGTTTCGGTCTTGGCGAATGCTATAATCCGGCGGAGTAGAAAAACTTACGGAGGCCACATCGCGAGTCAGGTTCCGTGGGGCGTGGTATTGGTCTCAATGGGCGGCAAGTGGAGAGTGCATCGACTTCGGGATTTGAATAAAGCATGCCCCAGGACTTCTATCCTCTGCCGGATAGATCGGTGGTGGACTCTGGTGCGAATTAATTGCATGCTTGGCGCCTATCAAGGATATCATCAAGTGCCGCTTGAAAAGTAAGCTTCGTAACGCCGATGGCACATATTGCTATAATGTGATGCCGTTCGGATTGAAAATGTCGGGGCCACCTATCAACGCTTGATGAACAAGGTGTTCGAGGAGCGATCGGGCGTAATCTGGAAGTCTATATGGACGACATTCTTATCAAATCCTGAGCGGCCGATCTCTTAGAAGACATGGAAGAAACCTTCCGAACGCTACGCAAATATGGAGTCAAGCTAAATCCCAAAAGTGCTTCTGAGCCAAAGGAGGGCGTTTCTTGGGATATATAGTGACCGGGAATTGAAGCCAACCCAACAAGGTGAAAGCTCGCAAGACATGCTTCCTCGAAACACAAGGGAAGTGCGTGGTGGCCGTAGGATAATTGCTTTGTCGATTCATCTCCAAATCGCCAAGACCTTCCATTCTTCAAGATCTGCGAAGGCTACTAAATTCGATGGGATGAAGAATGTGAGAGCTTTGGAGAATTGAAGACATATCTTAATTCTCTGCCGGTGCTAGCAAGCCGATCGGGTGAGTCACTGTATATTTATTTGTCGTCAACTGAGCATGTTGTAGGCTCAGCACTTGTGACGAAGAGCAGCCGGTGTATTTTCTAAGCCACATTTTAAAAGATGCTGAATCTCGTTACACCGGGCTCGAGAAGTTGGCCTTTGCTTTAGTTCTAGCCGCTCGGCGCCTTCGACCGTATTTCTTGGCTCACGCCATCATTGTCCGGACGAACAGTCCACTCGGAAGAGTACTGTTAAATTCAGAAGCGTCCGGACGGCTCATCAAGTGGACGACAGAATTAAGTGAATTTGACATCCAATATCAACCCCGCTCGGCGATCAAAGCCCAATCCCTGGCTGATTTTGTGATCGAAGTGCAAAGGCCAGAGCCGGAAGCTATGTGGAGAATATATGTGGATGAGTCCTCTACTCGACTCGGAAGCGGGATTGGAATATTGCTGCTCTCACCTCAAGAAAAGAAGATGCACCTATCCGTCCGGCTGGATTACAAAGCTACCAACAACGAAGCAGAGTATGAGGCCCTCATAACCGGATTGCAGGCAGCCCGGCATGTGGGTGCCGGTCGGGTGACTCTCTATTCGGACTCACAGTTGGCCGCTCAACAACTTTCTGGCACCTTTGAAATCAACAGTGTTCGGCTTAAACTCTACGTTGAGGCCTTTGAAAAACTCAAAGCTATTTTCCGAGAGGTTCTTATACAGAAGATCCCCCGAACGGAGAACCAGGCAGCAGACGAGTTAGCCAAACTCGCAAGTTCAATAACACCAGTTGCCATTCAGCAACCAATTGAAAAAGTACTGCTGGTGGCACACGTCGATCGGATGCAAGGCCTCACGTTTCCAAGCGACTGGAGGACACCTATTATAGAATTCCTCCGTTCGGGCACCACACCCTCCGATGAATATGCAGCCCGACTCCTCAGGAGAAGAGCCGGTCGGTTTACACTCATTGGAGATCAGCTTTACAAGAAAGCTTTCTCGCGCCCATTGCTGAAATGTGTAAGCTCGGAGGACTCAGCTTACATCCTCCAGGAAGTACATCAAGGATCATGCGGGGGTCATCCGGGCGGGCGCTCATTGGTCAAGAAGATCCTCTTGGCCGGATACTTTTGGCCAACTTTACAAACAGATGCCGCTCGGACAGTATCTACCTGCCTTTCATGCCAGAAGTATCACAACTTCTCCCACCGACCGGCCGAAGAAATGAAGGCGTCAAGCGTTTCATGCCCGTTCGACCAATGGGGAATGGATATTGTCGGTCCATTTCTAATGGCGTCCGGACAAAGGAAATTTTTACTAGTGGCGGTCGACTATTTCTCCAAATGGGTGGAAGCCGAGCCGCTGGCAAAGATCACTGAACAAATGGTTAAAAAATTCATCTGGCAACACATCATTTGTCGTTTTGGCATCCCTCGTCGACTAGTGTCCGACAACGGGCGGCAGTTCACAGGGAAGATGTTAGAGGATTGGTGCACGAGCTACGGCATTGAGCAACATTTCACATCCGTGGCCTATCCTCAGAGCAACGGTCAAGCTGAAGTGGCCAACCGGGAAATTCTCCGTATCCTGCGCGCTCGGCTCGACCACTTGGGAGGAAGTTGGCCAGATGAAGTGCCGAGCGTTTTATGGGCCATCCGAACAACTCCTAAGGAAGGAACGGGCGTTACACCTTTTCATCTGGTGTACGGAGGTGAAGTGGTCATTCCGGTCGAGGTCGGCGTTGAGTCCATCCGGGTCCAGTGTTATGATGAAGGCAATGCCGAGCGGAGGAATATGGAGCTGGATTTGGTCGACGAAGAGCGTGCCAAGGCATCCGTTCGGCTGATGGCGTACCGTTAACGGATGAAGCAAAACTACAACCGGCGCGTCATCCCCCGATCATTCCAGGTCGGCGACCTTGTTTGGAAGAAAGTCAAGCCGGTCGGCGACGTCGGCAAGCTTGAAGCTCCGTGGGCAGGTCCCTTCAAAATCATCGAAAAGCTCCGTTCGGGCGCGTATTATTTGGAGGATGAGGACGGTCGGCAGTTAGATAGGCCGTGGAGCGCGAACCACCTCCAGCCTTACCGGGCGGGGTGAGAGGTGTGCCAATGTAAATCATCCTATGTACTTTTTTCAACTAATACTGGAAATGCAGAAATGAAGAATCAAGAGAACAAATATAAGGCATTGGCAAGAAACGAAGGCCACGAGCCGCTCAGCCGGAGGTAAATGGGTCGAGCCAAGCGCTCGAGGATCAAAGACCCAGTACCTTCCGGATGGAGATAAATTATCCGAGCCAAAATGCTCGAAGCAGACCTTGAGCCGTTCGGCCAGGAGTACGTTCTCCAAGCTGGGTAAAAGGGGCATATGAATTATCCGAGCCAAAATGCTCGAAGCAGACCCTGAGCCGTTCGGCCAGGAGTACGTTCTCCAAGCTGGGTAAAAGGGGCATATGGATTATCCGAGCCAAGCAACCGAATAAGTGAAGGCCTCCCAGCCGATTAGGTTCGCAAGCAAATGACCCATGCCGTTCGGCCGGGCACAAAGACTGTTCAAGCGCGAGATAAGTTATGAAGGCCAAGGTCGCTCGACCTGGTAAGGAGTTAGCCTTGAAGGCCGTCTAGCCCAGACGTTAAACCGTAGAGCCGCGCCGATCGGCTCTAAACATCCGCGCCGACGAGCACCGTCGTTAAAGATCGAGAGCCGCGCCGATCGGCTATAAACAACCGCGCCGACGAGCACCGTCATTAAAAATCGAGAGCCGCGCCGATCGGCTATAAACAACCGCGCCGACGAGCACCGTCGTTAAAGATCGAGAGCCGCGCCGATCGGCTATAAACAACCGCGCCGACGAGCACCGTCGTTAAAAATCGAGAGCCGCGCCGATCGGCTATAAACAACCGCGCCGACGAGCACCGTCGTTAAAAATTGAGAGCCGCGCCGATCGGCTATAAACAACCGCGCCGACGAGCACCGTCGTTAAAGATCGAGAGCCGCGCCGATCGGCTATAAACATCCGCGCCGACGAGCACCGTCGTTAAAGATCGAGAGCCGCGCCGATCGGCTATAAACAACCGCGCCGACGAGCACCGTCGTTAAAAATCGAGAGCCGCGCCGACCGGCTATAAATAACCGCGCCGACGAGCACCGTCGTTAAAGATCGAGAGCCGCGCCGATCGGCTATAAACATCCACGCCGACGAGCTCATGATCGTTCAAAAGTACCAGATTGATTAATGCCGGTCGGCCGTCGGTTTGCCAATACTTCGCGTGCACTGAATGCAAGCAGTATGGTTAAGCGCTAAGTGCAAACAATATGGTTAAGCGCTAAGTGATTTTGAGGAAGCGAGTCAATTGATTAACCCGATCGGTCGTTTAGTAGGAAACCCGGGGAGCCCCACAGATTATACGAATGAGCAGCAACGCATTAAAAAGGGGCAATGAAAGGTAAACAAAAAATACAAGGCGCATAAGAGAGCCGAACGACACGTACAATAAAGTTTTTGCATCCGCCGAGCGGATGAAATACAAAAAGCACTTGAAAGAACTCGCCTCACTCCGGGTCTTCAAAATTAAAAAAGGCGTCCGGGATGTCATCAATCATGGCCGCCAGGTCGGAGGCGGGAATATGCATTCCCTCGGGAAGGTGGCCACCCTTCTTCAGGTACGCCAGGGTGACCTTGACCGCTTCGGCGAACGTAGAAGAGACGTTGTCGCCGAACTTCGCGCCGAACCGCTCCGAGTGGAGATATTCTTGGCGCGCCGCTGCTAAGCGACTCGGCTCTCCCTCCTTATACCTTTTAAGCACCGCCCGGGAGGCAATTAGGGAATCTTGGACTGCCTTAAAGTCCATCGCAGCTTTCGTGTGTTCGGCCAAACGGATCTCCCGCTCGGCATTCAGCTCGGCCTCTAGCTTTTTAGATTGCTGATCTAAGGCCCGGACTTCAACTTTCATTTTATCCAGATCAGCAATCGCCCGTCTCTTCCGGCCACTGGCGCGTTTCACGTCCCTGTCCCGCTTCTTCACCAAGTCTTCGAGACGGGCCACCTCTGCAGCCAGATCAGCAGCCTTCTTCTGTTCGGCTGATGGACCCCCTGATACTTGGAGTTTTTCCAGGAGATCCTCCAGCTCGGCCAGCCGGTGGCTGGTGGCGATTTGCTCAGCCCAACGCTGTAAGGAAATAATAAAATCAGGAGTCAAACAATAGCATGGCACATGAAGAAAGATGAATTTACCTGTGTGGCCTGCTGCATATTGTTATCGCCGAGCTGCTTGGGCGTCATGAGGGCAACTTGAATCTGGGCGTCCTCAAAAAGCTTGGCGAGCGGACCCGTCAAGGTTATTTCGTGAACAGGGCTCGATGGCCGATCGGCAGACAGTAAATATTCCTCCGATGGGAATCGGAGGGTGGTCTTGATGGTCGGATGGCCGGACGGCGCTTCTTCAGTTGTAGCCGCTTGTTGCGAAGACTCCCCTATGGTGGAAGTTTCGCCCAACCGACGTAAACGGCGACGAGTCCGGGGAGGAGAGCCGGGAGGCTGTGCGGTAGGCGAGGCCGCTGGAGTCCCGATCTGTGATGGCGTGCTAGCAGGCGAAGTTACGCCGATCGGCACCTGTGGTGCTCCCTCTTGTGGCGGCGGAAGGCTGGAGTCTCTTCGACGCTTTCGCCGAACTTCCAGTGGTGGATCCCCGACCTGAGGGACCCCCAGCTCGGCGGGGGCTGAGGAAACAGGATCCGCCTCAACCTCTGTTGAAGCGGATGGGGCAGCATCTGTTTCAGGGGCGGACTGCGCCCCCCCTCTCCCGCGTCTGCCGGGCGGCTGGGAATGAGACCCCGCTCGGCGAGCTCCTTTTTGGTGGCCGCCTCAATTTCCACGGCCTTCAGTTTCAAATGAGCGGTAGCCTTAGAGCGCCACATGACTTCAGCTGCAGTAAACGAAATTAAAATCAATTAGACAAAAAAGACTAAGAGAGTAAAGAATCCTTACTCATGCGGACGGGGAGATTTGCCCGAACGGGAGACAATCCGAAAATATACAACACCCCCTTGAGCAGCAGCTGATCGATCTTGTATCGCTGACCGGACAACCAGTTCACCGCATGAAGATAGGCTGGATTGCTTCTGAACTTGCCGAGCTCCGGCTGAGTCGGCACAGCGGTCTGCCATTTGGTTCGGAATGCTGGCCGCTCGGGAAGTCGGATATAAAAGAAAAACTCCTTCCAGTGTTTGTTGGAGGTCGGCATATTGTCAAAAAATTTAAAGCCTATTCTACTTTGGAAAATAAAAGTCCCCAGCTCGGATTGTTTGGGGTAGAAGAAGAAGTGGAATATTTTAGGGTCAAGAGGGATACTGTGCAGCTTGAAGAGGACGACCATCCCGCTCAGCAGCCTAAAGGAATTCGGCACAAGTTGGCCGAGCGGGATGCGAAAATAGTTGCAAACCTCTAAAATAAAGGGATGGGTAGGAAATCTAAGGCCGCCCTGGAATTGGTCTAGAAAAAAACAAATGGTGCCGATCGGGGGGTCATGGGGCCGGTCAGTCGGGTTGGCTACAACTATTTCATAGTTATCGGGAATCCCATATGTCCGAACAAGGCGCCGAGCACCCTCCTCATCAAACCGACTCTCCATGGTCAGGTACCAAGGGCCGTGAACACCAACAGCGGGTTCGGAGGAGCTTGCCATCTCGAAGGAGCAAAAAGACAGCGAGAAATCGAAGGAATGGGAACAAAGGAGGCAGAACAAGTTGGGAAGGCCTTGTAAGGGAAGGGAGAAGCTTACTGAGGGAAGGTAGACAGAGAGGATCACCAAAGAGCCGAAGACCACCAAGAGGCAAGAGCTGGGACGACCGGAATGATGCAGCAGCAGCGGGCACCTTCGACGGAGAATACGCGATGAAACAGAAAATGCGGCGTAAAAGGCGAAGACGAGGGCTTTATACGAACGAGGCTGGTCAGCCTCGTCCGTCGGATGCAGGTCACGGAAGACGAAGTCATCATCTAGCCGTCCGTTTCAAAATGACCAGCGTCCCATCGTACGGATCATCACCGCCACGCGAGAAAAGCCACGTGGCGCTCTGTCGCCAGGTACAATTAATGCGCCCATACCGCGCATGCTTCGACTTAATGGAGAAGATTTGCGTGATTTTCGAGAAGATCTAGACAAGCAAACATCCATGTTGAGCGACAAGAGAACCGGAATGAAGAGCCGAACGGCTGAATTTGACAGAAGGGCCGAACGGCCCCAGGGATATTATAAGCTACGGAGAGGCGGCGACCGCCCGCTCGGACTCACTGCCTCCTTCGACTAGACTTGAAGGGAAGGCAAGTGATCCGGCGGTAAGAATGGGGGACCCATTTCCTGAAGGGTCTCAGCTTGAGGACCGATGAAGGGCTGACTAAGCGGTTAATGGCCACGCCGAGCAGCTGAGTAAGTCCGAGCGGAGCTAGACATAACTCATCCAAGGGTTTGGGTTTCCGACGCCAAGTCAGGAGGATCGAAGGGCCGAGCGGGATGCCGCTCGGCTGGAACCGAAGGGCCGAGCGGGTCGTCCGTTCGGCCAAGATAAGGGCGAGGGTACAAAGGGGGCTGAGCGGCCTATGCGCTCGGCTCGGGATATGGGATATCAGCTAAAGCATGTCTGATGATTAGGCCGTACACAAGATCGCACGATGGAGGACCTTCCCGTCACATCATGGAAAGGTTGATACAGTAGCGGTATGGCCTCATGGACATCTTCCTGACATATCCATATCTGGGCATGGCCCTTCTGACAGACCCATACCTGGGCATGGTCAAAGGCAGGTGGTTACTTTGATTGGTGCGCCCAGGCTTCTTCGGGAGCTCTATATAAGGCCTCCATTTCTTCACCGGAGGTATGAGAAATCTTGATCTGGAGACCACCTTCTTGTTATTCCTCGCCTGACTTGAGCATCGGAGGGCCGTCGCCGGGACACCCCTCCCGGCTCAGTTTTGCTGCAGGTTCACCGGAGCCCTCGAGGACCCAGCAAGGAGCGCCACATCCCCAGCGTTCGTTGACCCTTGGTTCGAACAGGATCAATGATTAATAGGAGTATTTTAGTACTTAATTTTGTTTCATTTACGGTACATGTAGGATTCGAGATCGAAATAAATTTATCTGATCTGAAAATGATTAGGATGATCTACATTAGAGGTAGTTAGTTTTATTTTTTACCTTTTTAGATCTTTGATTTTAGTACATGAGATTTGACTATATATTGGTTATATATTTACATTTATTTCACACTATGTTTTCTTTGAGTTTGATATTTACATGATTGAATTTAGATATGCTCCACTTGATATATATATATATATATATATAGTAGTCTCGTTGTTATCCATATTACTTAGTATCATGTATATATATATATATATATACTTTTGGATATGACAATATTAGTATTATATATAGATGATTATATTTATGGATCTGATTATATTTGTGCAACCTTTATCTCTTCAAGGGCGTCTCGAACTGATCCAGGGCGCCTCCAAGGGTTGATCCGAGGCGCCTCCCAGTACTTTTGTTGTGCCTCCGATACTATTCATCCGAAGATGATTTTTGCCATTTAACCTGCAACAAAGAGTTAATTCATAAAATAAAATATACCCTGCAAAATAGAGTTAGTGCAATATCTAATAACCTTATTAATTAGATCCTGTATTTCCAAGACTACGATCTAGTCATGATCTTAATTTAAGCTTCCAAAATGGATCTAAACTGGATTAGCGTCTACAGTCCCATCGGGACTTGTCCTCACTAGATCACTCTCCTCCAGTGACTTATCTCACTTAACATGTATAATCGCTTAACTTTCTTTAATCCACTGAGTCTTCCTGTCAGTTGTCAGGTCCGCATACCCAACTGGACTTGGGCCAGTTATCAGGTCCTGCAGACCCAGTCAGACTTCCTACCACATATCGGGTCACTCCTTGACCTATATGGACATCCCACCAACTATCAAGTCTAACAGGTCTAGCTAGATTTTAGCCTGGTGTCAGGTCCTCCAAACTTGTCAAGTCTTGCACACTTGGTAACAAGGTTTGATCATACAACACACTTTAATCCACTTATCATTTATCAAAACCTAAGTTTGACCATTAGTGCTAACTGCATCAACAATATTCTTCATTTTGATATAATGATAATTTAGATTAAAGTTAGAAAAATATACAAAAAAAAAAAAATAGCAATATGAAAATGATTTAAGAGAAGTTAAATAATTTAGATTTGTGTTTATTCAAAAGTTATCTCAATCAATTTTTAATAGAATTTTTAAAGTATTTTTGAAAATTACTTTTTCACTTTTCAGGGTATTTTCAAATAAGTTTCTCTAGATAATTTTCAAAAGAAGTTCTGAAAAAAAATTTCAAGTATTTTTTAAAGACATTTTACATGTATTTGTTAAAAACAATTCAAACATAAAATTTTGTTAGAATTTTATAAAATATTTTTTTAAAGTGTTTTCAAATAAATTTTTCAAAGTAAATTTTAAAAATATTTTTAAGTTTTTAAAATAGATTCTCTCCCTTAATATGATATTACCTTAAAAATAATCATCTAAAAATGTGTCTTTAAATGTCTAACATTTAGTTACTAACTAACTATTAGAAGATAGTAACGTTCACTAAGTTAGTCAAGTTAAGTAAGTGTATCTAGTTATTTATTAAGAATGACTACTTAACTTGATCAATGTATTTTGGTATTTTTCGCCCAAACTTATTTTGATGCATTGATATAAGCATCTGAAGCCTAGACAAAGTCCTATTCATTACATGTCATTCTATGTTTTTGAATACACAAATAAAGTAATCCTAGTGTGCTTGTGAAATGCTAGCTGTCTAAGAACTATATATGCATGCTTTATAGGGGAAAGACCTAGGCTAAGTCTATAATGTATTTTGGAGAATTAGAAAAATGGGGATTTTGACAAAATGTAAAATTAGGAGTAGCTTAGAAGTTAAAAATGACTTGACAAGTAAGAATGAAGTAGAAGAGTAACTCCTAATCTATTGTGCACATTCCTAACTATTGGTATAAATTACTAAATTTGGATTCAGGGAGCGGTTTAGTAAAGATGTCAGCTAAATTTGACTTGGACTAGACATAATTGAATTTAATGTCTCCTTTAGCTACATGATCCTTGATAAAATAATGTTTAATTTCAATGTATTTGGTTCTTGAATGATACGCTGAATTTTTGATTAAATCAATTGAGTTAATGTTATCAATAAATATTTTTACATTTTTATATGGTAGATTAAAGTCTTTTAAAGTGTGCATCATCCATAATAACTATGCTACACATTCTCCTATTATTATATACTCTGCTTCAGTAGTAGATAGAGCAACCCAATGTTATTTTCTATTGAACCAGCTGACAAGTGATGGTCTAAGGAGTTGTCATCCATCACTTGTACTTTTTCGATCTAATTTATTGCCGACATAATTTGAGTCAGAGTAACCTATGAGTTTAAAGTTAGTTGTTCTAGGGTACCAAATTTCTACATTAGGTATGCTTTTTAAGTATCTAAAGATTCTTTTTTACATTAGTTAGGTGAGATTCCTTAGCACAAATTTGGTATTTAGCACATATAGTAATTGTAAATAAAATATTAGGTCTGTAAAATACTGAACAAAATAGTAAATAAATAATAAGGTTTAAAAGACTAATAGTCTTAATGAATTTTTTTTGGATTTTTAGAAATTTTTTGAGATTTAATCGGAGCATGTATGACGTACTTAGAGAGGATGCGTTCATGGGTCCGAGGAAAAGTCTGTTTCGAATACCCAAAGGTGGGAGTTGATCAATTTGATTAACATATAGTTGAATTAATCAAAACCTAAGTTATAAATAAAACCTTAACCTCCCCCCCCCCCCTCTTAACCGCCGAAACCTTTCCTTCTCTTCCCCATCTTCCTCGATCTCTCTTCCCGTAAGCTCTCACGCGACGCCGCCACCCTCTGTGCCTTCGTCGAAACCGTTCTCCCCAACCCACCGTCGACCTATCCTCTCCTCGTCACGCGAACGCCACAGCCGCTGACCTCTCCTCACGCGAGCACCAGAGATACACACCACAGCACCCGATCGCTCGACGTTGCTCAAGACGTCGCTCACCGGAGCCTCCTAACCCCTCTACCCTGCACCGATAGCACCGCTAGGTATTCCTCTCTTTCGATCCTTGCCCCGCACTGATCGATCTTCAGCGAAAGGGAAGAAAATCCCAGCCCTAGCCTCACCGGATTTGGAGCTTGCTAGATTCATTGGAGGTCTGTTTGAGGTAAGGTTCTGTTTTGGATTTTTGGGACGTGGGATGCTTCTTCTAGATAATTCCATCATTTTTCTTGTATTGGTTGCATTCTATTTGAAAGGGATTCGGGATGTATAGATAGGTTTCGGTTTTCGTTGATCTTGCGTTGTTTTATTTGTAAGGCTTTTGTACTCTTGGATGTTGATCAGATTTGGGTTTAGATGAGATGAAGGTCTTGTTCTTCCTCTGGTTAGCGATAGTTTTGGTAAAGGGCAGATTGGTTTCAATGTTGTGTGGTTTCTTCATGGTGGATTTGGTTCTTCCTTTAGTAGGTTTCGTAGGTTGCAAATTCGTTTCATTGTTGAATGGCTTCTCCATGTTGGGTTTGATTTTCCTGCAGTAGATTAAGATGTGGTAATGAGATTTCAATATGGTCTAAGTCTTGTGATGATTTTGGTTTTTAGTTGTTCAATGGAACAGATTCCTACTGGTGTGATTTAGGTTGTGCAGTGAACAGAATTAGGTGGTGAGGGTCCCAGTTGGTTTGTTGATTTTGCTAATTTGCTCTTGTCTTCTGGAGGATTTTCATTTTTCCAAATGTTGAATAGTTTTAGATGGAGTGTTTTGGATAGATTGTCATGTGTTTCAATGATATGATTCTTCTTCTTACAGGGTTCAATTTACTACATTAGAGGTGGGAGATTGTAATGCGTTTTGATGTTGCCTTGCTTCCTCTTGAAGGTCTCGGGTTATGTTCTGCAGCAGAATTTGGGGATTTTCTTGTGATTTCTATTTAGGTGAGCACTGATTTTCTCTTAGGATTTTCCTTAATCAGATTCGGTTTTAGTTTAGTCACCTAATTCATGATGGGTTACTCAATAGTTTGGGTTAGTGGTTATATTGATTAGGGTTTTCCCTTAACACAGCTAGGGGATTTTTTTTAGATATTTACCTCATATGATTTTGGCTAAATAAAATACTTTATTACAGGACTTTGATTTGAGACGGTATACGACGTAGGATTTCTGGATACGATCTTCTATAAAGGTGGGTATTTCTTGCTTTGTTTCTTTTAGTACTTTGGCCTTGGTGCATGAACTGTTTTGGATAAGAAATTATTTTTTTCCTTGACTCTACTCTTATTTTCCTGCGCTTGATACTTCCACGCGATCTTTGAGAAATTCGTTTCCATATCTATACAGTCTCTTGTTGTTGTCCATGATTAGTAGCAGATACTAGATACTATGTTTGTATGCTTTGACTGCTATTTATTATATACTATAATGAGCATGCTGGCTTCATGTAGCATACCTAATTTTGTTTATATTTGTATGATGATTGTTGTATTTGGCGCATCATGTCATGACATGCATGTCAACGACCAATTCTCCCTTGCGGTAGAGAGAGTCGTTAAAAAGGGGCCGCATCCTCGGCCACTCGAGAGAGTGGTAGCTGGAGTCGATGTCGCTTGTCCTGTCGTGCCGCACTCGGCCACTCATGGAGAGTGGTAGCTGGAGTTACGAGCAGCAGGGACCCCGTCACAGATGTAGCTAGTTAGCTACTATGCAACTGTCCCCTCGGCCAGTCGTGTGAGTGGTAGCTGGAGTGGTGTACAGTCTGTCACTGACCCGGCCTCTAGACCATATAGGGGTCATGGTGCGGAGAGGTGGGCGGGAGTGACCATCCATGCATACGCTGTTATTATATTTACTTTCGCTGCTGCTGTAAATATATGCTATTATTGCTTACTGTTGTTGTTCACATATGCTGATATGCTTACTTAGGTTGAGATATATTCTCATTGTAGATGTTTAGTCATTGGAAATTTGTATATACCTTGCTTATTACCTCTGTAGTATGAGCAGGACTGTAGCAGATTAGTACCAGTTCTGACCTACTATACCTAACCTAGGATATGGTTTCAGGTATGAGCATTTATTTTGGTTCTATTATAGTATCTGCTATTTTCTCTTATAAGACTGTATACTCTTGGCCCACTTTCTATTTATTTGTTATGTTCATGCACTATCTCTTTCTTTACCCGCTGAGTTCCAATACTCACCACCTCGTAAATTGATTTTCTTTCGTCAAGTAACAGGTAGATGAGTCATGGATGCTTGGAGAGTCCCGGCTGCCAGACCCACGTCACACACGAAGATAGTTTTTTTTGGATTTTGTTACTGTTTGGGTGACATGTTAATATTGCGTATTTTGCTTTTAAACAAGTCACTGTGGATTTTTGGGCCAAGTCTGTGATGACAGGTATTTTTGTTAGTGTCGTTGTTAGTTTTACGTTCGTATCGCGTTATGTCTTCCGCTGCTGTGTGTTTACGTTCAGCTGTGTAGGCTTATTAAACTACGTGGTTGTATTTATTTTGTTCCAGCCGAGTGGGCTGATGATATAAACTGCGTGGTTGTGTTTATTTCATTTTTGTCTAGCCGGGTAGGCTGAGTATATTAAACTGCGTGTCATGTTGTTTATATTTTGTATATATATTCCAGGCGAGTGTGGCTGAGGTATATTTTGTATGTAGTAATGCTTCAAATTGTCACCCGTACAGGGGAGATGTTGTCGAAATTTCTTCGGACAGGGACTCTTCTGGGGCGTGATAAGGTCGGCTTGCAGTTAAGTATAATAGAATACCTATGACATTTTTATAATATTTTAAATCTACTGATTTTTCATTTGGATCATTATCTAAAGTTATGTTACTGGTCATCATTGTTTTTATTTCTTTAGTGTTTTTCATTCCAAACTTTCTAAGTAATTATTTTGTGTACTTTTATAGATAAATATAATTTCCTTCATTTGTTTGCTTAACTTGTAAACTTAAGAAATATGTTAACTTACCTACTAAACTTATTTCAAACTCTTGTTTCATTAAGGTAATAAATTCTTGTAAAAATTCTAAATTTGTTGATCAAAAAATTATATCGTCTATATATACTTGAACTATAAAAATATCTATCTTGAGAGTTTTTACAAATAAGGTTGAGTCAACTCTACCTTGATTGAAACCCTTAGAGATCAAATAGGTGGATAATCTCTCATACCATGTCCTAGGAGCTTGTTTTAGACCATACAGTGTTTTTTTAGTTTAAATGCATGGTCAGGATGATCTAAACTCTCAAATCCTAGTGGTTGACCTATGTAGACTTCTTCTTTAATTAGCCCATTTAGAAAGATAAACTTCACATCCATTTGGTAAAGTTTAAATTCTTTGTGGGGATGCTTAGCTTAATAACATTCTTATAGATTCAAGTTTAGCTATTGGGGTATATGTTTTATCATAGTCAAATCTCTCTACTTGACTAAATCCTTTAGCTACTAACCTAGTCTTTTTTTCCTAATAATTTTCCCTTTTTCGTTTAGTTTGTTCCTAAAAACTCACTTTGTTTCTATAAAATTTTTGCCTTTGGGTAGTGGAACTAAGTCCCAGACTTTATTTCTTTCAAATTGGGTTAATTCCTCTTGCATGGCTAACATTCAGTCTAGGTCAAGTAAGAATTCTTCAATAGTTTTGGGTTTAATCTTAGAAATTAAGGCAATTTGACTTAGCTTTCAAGAGGCTGAATTAGTTTGAACCCTTAGATCTGGGTCTTCTATTATTTAGACCACTGGATGATCTGGGCTAACTTTAATTGTTTTAGACTCAATTTGTATTGGCTAGTTTTCTTCTGGGTGAGTTGGTTCATTTTCTTGTTCTTCTATTTGATTTAGGGTTTCACTATCTCCCCCTTGATCAGAGCTAGATTTGACAAAGTCTATTGGTTTAAATTGGGGTTGACTTTGGTAAGGTTCTTTAGGTTTATAGGTTTCATCAAATTTTATATTTATTATTTCATCAATTCTTAGGGTACTTATATTGTATACTCAGTAGGTTCTACTATTTAGAGAGTACCCTATAAAGATTTTTGATATAAATTTTCCTAAGTATTCTCTTGTGTTTAAAATGTAGACATTACTTCTAAATACTTTAATATAATTAATGTTAGGTTTTTATTATAATAAAATTTATAGGAAGGTTTATTATGTATTTTGTGAATTATTGTTCTATTTTAGACATAGCAAGTTGTACTCACAGCTTCAGTCCAAAGGTATTTGGATAATTGATATTCATTAAACATTGTCTTAGTGTCTTCTCATTGGAGTTTATTTTTTCTCTCAACTACATTTTATTAAGGTGTTTTAGGACATGAAAATTCTTGGTGATAGCTATTTTATAAATAAAATTTTATAAATTTATGGTTTTTAAAATTTCCACTATTATCACTCCTAATTCTTTTGATTTTTAATCCTTTTTTATTTTCAATTTATTTAAAAAATTACTTAATGTTTCATCTTTGTTTCTTAAAAATTTTACTCAAGTGAATTTTGAATAATCATCAATTATTACTATGAAATATAGACTACCATTAATTAACTTAATTCCATGTGAGTCAAATAGGTCTAAATGTAGTAATTCTATCATAGAATTGGTTTGAATTTGATTAGGGCTATAAAAGATCCAAGCATTCGTGAACAAGCTTGGTGTTCGGCTTAGTAAGAGCTTGTTTATGTTCGTTCAATATATACAAGATTAATTAAACAAATAAGCTTGAACAACTCATTAAACTAAACAAACAAGCTTAATCACATATGTGTTCTGCTCGTTAATGTTTGTAAACAACATTCATGAACAATGTTCACGAACCATATTCATTAATAAAATTCTTTTCAATATGCTAAATAAATAATAAAATAAACAAATAAGTTTAAATTATCAAGTTCAATAACCAATCAAACAACTAAAAATTTCAAACAATTAAACAAACTTGAATTGAGAGCTCGATAACATCTAAATAAACCAAGCTCAAGCCAAACTTGAATTGAGAGCTCGATAACATCTAAACAAGCCAAGCTTTAAATAAGCTCAAGTTCATAAAAAATAAACCAAGTCAATCTTGAACAATCGTTTCAAAAGCTTGGTTCATTTTAAGCTCGGCTCGCTCAGATACCTTATCAAACAAGCTTGAACGCCCCAAAGCTCGACTTGGCTCGACTCATTTACATCTCTAAATTTGATTAGTCAATTTGTGAGTTGATTTAGTTTATTTCCCTTGTTGACAAGCATTACAAATTGTTGATAATAAATTAAGTAATTTTGGTAGTCCTCTAACTAGTCTATTTAATTTAGTGAGGTTTTTAAAGTTAGTGTGGGACAAATTTCTATAACATAGTTAGGTTTTCTCGTTTTGTGTCAAGTGACATTTAGTGAGGAGCTGGCTAGATACTTCTTACCCTACCTGACTCCCTAGACTATGTTTTCCTAACATACTATCATCTTGTCCTATCCTGATATTATGGTTGGACAAGAGTCAACTTATCTTTTTAATCTAAACCTAATTTTCCAACTAGATAGATTATTATTTTGGAGGTGCCAACTAGTTTGGTGTCTCTCTCTGAATTATTGAACTTGAATTTTGTTTTAAGATTTAGATTTATGTCGATTTGTTTTATAGTTATAGTAAATTTGATTATAGCTTGAGTTTGAATTTAATTTGTTAGAGTTAATTTTGTAGTTTACGTTTGAATTGGATTTATTAGATTTAAATTTGTATCTTAGGCTCAAATTTGTTTTATTTCATTTTGGCTTTAGGTAGTGGATTTCATTTTTGAATATGTAATATTGGTTTGGTTCTATTTGCTTAGTTAGACAAGCTTTTGAAACTCATGCTTTAGTTGATTTTTTAATGTGTGTTATTAATGAAATAAAAGTTCTATTTGTCGAGCGGACTTATACCAGAGTCCAGATTTATTATACACAGCTTGTTAAGATCCAAATATCATATCTAGGTACTCAGATCTAGTAATGAATTTTTAAACAGTTCTTTTAAATTAGTTGTTTAGTTTTTTTATTAGAATTTTCTTCCTCAAGTCTTTTTACTTTAGTTGAATTAGGGTTTTCAATTTTGGAGTTTTGTTATTTCTTAAAGTGTTGATTTTCCTTAAGCAACATGTTAACTTCATTTTCATATTTGTTAATTTTTTATTCATGCATAAAACAATTTTAAAAATTTTAGTAGTTAAGTTAGATTTTACCTTATCGAAACCTTCAAAAACGAGTGTAGGCTCGTGGCTTGCCTCGTACTCAAACTCGTCTTCTTTTTTTGACTCGCTTCTGACTCAGGTCCGGTTGCCATGAGTGAGGTAGTTGTTCTACTTCGGCTCGTTGTTGTCCGATTCCTCTGAGGACAACTCGTCTTAAGTCGTCTTGAGGGTCTTCTTCTTCTTGAATTTCTTCAGCTTGTCCTCCTTGAGATTTGACACTCATGCTTGTAGTGCCCCTTTTTGTTGCATCTGAAGCAAGTGATACTTGACTTGTTGGAGTTTGGCTTGATCATCTTTTGAAGGTCTTTCTTGCTGAAGTCCTTTTTTCTAGCGGACATCTTCTTTATCATGTTCACAAGTTGCTCTTCTTCATCTGAGTCAAAGTTAGACTTAGATTCAGGTCCAGGTTTGAACTTGGACTTTCCCTCCTTTGGAGAACCTGTAAGAAAAGTCATACCTTTCTTGACCTATTTTGAGTTAGTCTGTTCGTGAATTTCTAGTTCACAAAACAACTCATCTAATTTTAGTTTTGAAAGATTCCAAGAGACTTTATAGGCATCCACAATAGATGCTCATAATGTATTTCGAGGAAACGAGTTTAGGGCGTACCTTATAATATCTCTATTCTACAATTGGTGACCGATTAGGTGAAATCCATTGAAGAGGTCCTTGATCCTCACGTGTAGTTGATTCACTGTTTCTCCATCCTACATTTTAATATTTAATCCATTAAAGTCATGCTTCGTTATCTTTGCATCGCTTATGCCTTTGTGTAGCTCGATCAATTTTTCCTAGAGTTCCTTAGTGTTCTCAAACGGTCTGACCCGATTAACTTCTTCCTTGGTCAGTCTGCATTGAAGAGTGCTTACAACTTTGAACTCAATTTGCACCTTTTTCTTTATCTCTGGATTCTAATTTTTTGGGTCGAGAGATACTTTTGTTGTTTTCGTCTATTGACGCCTTGTATCCCCGTCAAATGGTGAACCGTTGATCGATATCAATCTTCAGGTATACCTCTATTTTTTCTTCCAATAGGGGAAATCATCCCTGCTGAAGAGTGGAGGGCGAGTAGTACTATAACCTTCGTTCTGGGCCATTAGAAATAGAACCTTGCATACAAAAGAAACAACCAGAAAAGTCCCAAGACTAGGTCTTGGATTAGTAGTGTGAGAGGAGAGAAAATAATAAAGCTTGAGTAGTATTGCACCGATTTTAAGTAATTCGAGGAAATCACAACCAAAAGTTTATCTGAAGAGGAATTATACCAATTCAGATAATCAAGAAACTTAAAACTGAACTAAAAATGAAACTAACGAAAGTAAAGACTAAACCCCTTGCTTGATTAATGGTTACACTAATTTAGAGTGAATAGGGCTCTGATGCCACTTGTAGGACCGATACACGTGAGAGGGGGATGAATAATGTGATTTTGAAAAATTTCTTTTGTTTTGAAATTAAGTATGCAACGATAAACAAAAATAGAACACGAGAAAAGACAAGACATAAATGGTTACTTGGTTCGGAGCTTTCGACGACTCCTACTCTAAGACCCATGATATCTAAGACTGTATCAATGGGTAATCCACTATAAACCTCTTCTGGAACCACCGGAAGAGGGAATTGAATATAAGTACAAAAAATGGAAAGTCTAATAGCCTACACTTTCATTTTGCAAGTATGAAAAATGTACAACAATATTAAATCGTTACCAACACTTAAAGTGTAGAGTTTGAATGGGCTCGTGTGTCAGTGTAGGTCTGCCAGTAGCAGTCAGATGCCTTAAAGTAGTAGCACAGCAGCAGTACGGCATGTTCGGAGTATAGAAGAGTCATAGTAGTTCAGGAAGAAGGTGTGTCTTTAATGGTGGTCGAACCCCTATTTTATTGGTTGTTGAGGGCGCCTCCAACTCTCCTCAGAGGTGCCTCCTGTTGGTTGCTACACCTGGATTCCGTTCTGTTCCCCTGTACAAAAATTTGTACAAACACAGAACTTAACCTAGCTACCCATGTGCTCTACTGAATTTAAACTTGGATTACAAACGATGCTTAACATTATTAATCCAAGTTACTCTTCAGAAGTTAAACTTGGAATGGAAACGATACTTAACATTTTTACTCCAATTTTAACCGATGTGATCTTCCTAAGTTAAACCATATTACAGAAGTTGATTAAATATCTATTTCAAAGATCGGCTTCCAGGTTAAACATGGCGAGACACTAGACCTTCTTGGGTATGAGATAATCCACCACTTCCTAAACAAAGCCTTTCAAAGAAATCGGATATTTAACTTCTTACAGTAAACTAGGCTTAATTACAAAGACCTCAATAGAAGCACAATATCGAAACATGAAATCGAAACACAAAATTGATAACAAAAATGACATAAAATCGATAGCCTCTTGTGTTTGGTTTTTCAAGATCTATACAAAGAACATGAACTAGTTATGATGCGAAAACAAATAACTAGTTATACCTTTCCTTGTAGCTTATAGACCTCTTGATCTTTTGTTGTATTCCTCTCCTTCTCTTGGACGTCATGTGGGCGACGATCTACCAAGATGAAATCCACCCAAGCTCCTTCTTTTTCTCCAAGACTCTTGAGCCACCAAGGGATGCCAAAATAGGAAACTTTCTCTCTTCTTCTTCCTCTCCAAGTAACCAGCTACCAAGATAGAGTCTTCTCCAATTCTTCCAAGTTTTGGTCACCAAGAAGAGATGAGTGCTGACCTTAGAAAGAAGAAAGGAAGAGAAGAAAGGATGGTGTGCCGCCGGCCTAAGGAAGAGAGAAGAGAGAGGGAGGAAGGGCTGACCACACCAAGAAATAGAGAGGAGAGAATAGGGTTGTGTTTCTCATGAGGCACCTTCTCCTTCTTTTTTATAATCCTTGGTCATGACAAAAAAGGAAAGTTTTAAACATAATTAAAACTTCCTTATTTGAGACCTCCCCTTAAAAAAAGAAAATTTTAACACCAATTAAAATATCTCTTTTCTAAATTTCCTATTGTATATGACAATAAAGGAAAATTTTAAAATTAATCTCTCTCTTTTAAAACATGTAGACTAATACAAAAAAAGAAATATTAATTAAAACTTCTCCTTTTAAATCATGGTTACAAAAAGAAAAATTTTATCAAAACTTAAAATCTCTCTTTTAAACATTATAGACAACTACAAAGAAGGAAATATTTTAACAAAATTAAAATATCTCTTTAATCCTTTGTAGAAAGCTATAAAAGGAAAGATTTTAAAAATGTAAAACTCACTTTTAAAACCATGTGGATGTTTATAAAAGGAAATATTAAAAATAAAATTTCTCTTTTAAATCCCTTTATGAATGACTACAAAAAGAAAGATTTTATCAAAAAATTTTATTTTTAATAAAATCTTCTTTTCTCTTCTTATCATGGCCGACCCCATGCTTGGTCATCAAGCATGGCTTGACCGGCCCTAGTCTTGGGCTCCAAGCTTGGCTTGGTCGACTACTAAGCTTGGACTTCAAGCTTGGCTTGGCCGTCCCCTAAGCTTGTGTAAGAGGTTGGGCTTTGGGTGGATAAAAGACTTTATAAATAAAAGATTACAATAGGGACCGAAAGGAAGAATTGGTTTTGGTCGCCCGATGAGCTTGAGCTTCTTGTGTTCGCCTTGAATATCCAACTCAAGTTCATCAATAATAACTCATATCATTAAAGAGTTATTATTGAACTACCGCACCAATTCCATGTTACAATATAGGCTCCTTCTTATCATGAGTGCGCTAATCTCCCTGTGTTTAAGATATCGAATGTCCATTAATTAAATGAGTTACTGACAACTCACTTAATTAATATCTAGCTCCAAGAGTAGTACCATTCAACTTCATTGTCATGCCAAACTAAGTCCACCTACAGGGTTTACATGACAATCCTTATGAGCTCCTCAAGGGGACATCATCAACCTAGATTACTAGGACACAATTTCCTTCTATAATCAACAACACACCATATAAATAATATTATTTCCCAACTTATCAGACCTATTGATTTATCGAACTAAATCTCATCCTTTGATAAGTTAAAGAAATAAATACTAAGTATACATGCTTGTTATTATATTAGGATTAAGAGTATGCACATCCATAATAACTGAGATTTTGTTCTTTTATTAAGTCAGTATAAAAAGAACTACCTCAAATGGTCCTGTTCAATACACACATAGTGTACTAGTGCAATTTTATAGTCAAGATAAATTAATACTAAATTACACTACAACCATTCCAATGGTTTGCCCCATTCTATCTTGGTTGTGAGCAACTATTTATAATTTATAAGGAATTGATAACATGATCTTCTGTGTGACACCATACACCATGTTATCTTCAATATAAATTAAATGAATAACTACATTTAGCATATAAATGTAAACATTTGACCAATGTGATTCTTATTTCAAAATAAATGTTTATATAAAAAGCTAGGCTTTTAATATACATCCTAACAATCTCCTGCTTATACTAAAAGACTATGTTGCCATACATCTGATTCTCATCCCCTCAACATGTCCATCAAAAGCTTTCGCCAGAAGGGACTTAGCGAAAGGATTTGCTAGGTTATCATCTGATGCAATCTTGGCGACAATAATTTCTCCTCGTTTTACGATGTCTCGTATCGGGTGGTACTTGCACTTAATGTGTTTACTTGCCTTATGGGCTCTTGGTTCCTTCTAATTTGCTACTGCACTACTATTATCACAATAAATTATAATAATTTTTAGGCAAATCAGGAATCACATCTAAGTCCATTATGAAATTTCTGAGTCATACAACTTTTTTGGTTGCCTTAGAGGCTGCCACATACTCGGCTTCCATTGTGGAGTCCGAAACGCATTTCTGTTTAACACTCCATGTTATGGCTCCACCTCCCAAAGTAAATACAAAACCTTGAGGTCGACTTACTATTGTCCCTATTAGTCCGAATCTGTGTAACCCACAAGGAGCAAATCATCTGCCTTGTAAACTAGCATATAATGTCTAGTCCTTCTCAGGTACTTTAATATATGCTTTACGGCAGTCCATTGTCCCGGTCTCGGGTGACTTTGATATCTGCTAACCATGCCCATGGTAAAACAGATATCTAGTCTCGTACATAGCATTGCATACATTAGGCTTCCTACAGCCGAAGCATAAGGAACTATCTTCATCTCCTCTATCTCCTTTGATGTCAGAGGAAACATCTCTTTAGATAAGGGTACTTCACGCCGAAAAGGTAAGAAACCTTTTTTGGAGTTTTACATGCTAAAACGAGCTAGGATAGTATCGATGTATGAAACTTGGGATAAGGACAACATTCTTTTCTTGCGATCCCTTATTACTTTGATCCCAAAAATATGTCCACATTCTCCTAAGTCCTTCATATCAAACTTCTTGGACAACCATACCCTTACATCTGACAATACTTCAACATTGTTGCCAATGAGCAAAATATTATCTACGTATAATACAAGAAATACCACCACGTTTCCGTCACTCTTCTTGTATACACAAGACTCATCCGGACACTGAATGAATCCATAAGACTGGATAACTTCATTAAACCGGATATTCCAAGATCTCGAAGCTTGCTTCAGTCCATAAATAGATCGATTGAGCTTACATACAAGATGCTCTTTGCCCTTCACAATGAATCCCTCTGGTTGCTTCATATGGATGTTTTCTTCAAGACTTCCATTAAGGAAAGCTGTCTTGACATCCATTAGCCAAATCTCATAATCTATATGAGCAGCAATAGATAAAAGAATCCGGATAGACTTAAGCATGACTACCGGCAAAAAGTTTCTTTATAGTCGATTCCCTTTTTGCAACAAGCCTTGCTTTGAAAGTTTCCACCTTCCCGTCTGTCCCTCTTTTCCTTTTGTAGACCCATTTACATCCAATGGCTTTTACACCATTTGGTGGTTCTACAAGCTCCCAAACCTGATTAGAATACATAGATTCTATTTCTGAGTCCATTGCACTTTGCCAAGATGCTGCATCTTTATCTCGGAGTGCTTCATCATATATGCAGGAATCAGGTTCATGTTCACTAGGGATCAAGTCCGAAGACTCTCCCAAAAACATGAATCTATCAAGTTACCGAACAACCCTCCTATTATGACGTGGTACTGCTTGTAATTATGTATCGTTTATGACACGTGTTGTAGTTTCTTGTGGTATCTCATCTTGGACTGTTGGTACTAAAATGGACGTGTCTTCTCTTATTTCTTCAAGAACAATTTTACTCATGGATTTGTGGTTCATTACATAGTCCTCTTCTAAAAATCGGGCATTGGTGCTAACAATGACCTTCTGATCTTTAGGACTATAAAATAAACCACCTTTCGTTCCTTTAGGATAACCCATAAACAAGCGAACTTCTGTTCGTGATTCCAACTTATCAGTGTCTCCCTTCAGCACATGTGCTGGACTACCCCAAATCCGAATATGCTTCAGATTAGGCTTACGCTCATTCCACAATTCTATGGGAGTAGAGGGTACTTAGAAGGTACCATGTTCAGAATGTATACTGTCGTTTCTAGAGCATATCCCTAAAATGAATTTGGTAATTCTAAATAACTCATCATTGATCCAACTATTTCCATAAGAGACCTATTCTTTCATTTTATCACACCATTCTGTTGGGGTATACCCGGTGCAGACAGTTGGGATTGAATCCCGACTTCTGATAAGTAACTCCTAAACTCTCCTAAGAGGTACTCTCCACCACGATCAAACGGTAGTATCTTGATACTTTTACCATAACGTTTCTCCACATCAGCCTTGTACTCTTTGAACTCATCAAAGCACTTAGACTTGCGCCGCATCAACTAAATGTACTCGTATCTCGAATAGTCGTCTATAATAGAGACGAAATATTCAAAACCAGCTCTTGCCTGGATAGTCATAGATCCACATAAATCAGAATGAACCAATTCCAACACATCTTTGACTCTATACCCCTTAACCTTAAAAGGTCTCTTGGTCATTTTTCCTTCCAAGCAAGATTTGCAGGTTGGAAAGTTTTCCACCACCAATGAACCCAAAAGTCCATCGGCTATTAACCTTTGAATCCTACTCAAGTTAATATGACCTAGCCTTAGATGTCAAAGATATGTTTGGTTCATTTCTGAAGATTGCTTTCTCTTATTAGAGTTAGAAGATGTGTTATTAATTTCCATTTGTTGCATCGTGGGAGTTATTGAACTTAGAGTATACAAATTGTCAACCAACGTACCAGAATAGATAACTTCCCTATTTTTCTTGATAACAACTTTGTTATCAAAAGAGACAGAATATCCATCCTTGAATAGTTTAGAAACTGAAATCAAGTTCTTTCTAAAACTTGGTACGTAAAGACAATTTCTCAAAATCAATATTTTATTCCTATAAACATCTCCCACTGCAACAGTTGCTACTTTTGTAGCAGTGCCCATGTAGACGATGATTTCCCTTTCATTTAGTCGTCAGGTTTCCTAGAAGCCCTGCAATGAATTGCAGACATGATCAGTGGCTCCCGTATCTACACACCAGGGGCCGGTAGATAACACCACTAAACATGTTTCAACAACTAATGAATAAAATACACATTTATTGTTCTCGATTTTGCGAGGACAGTCTACTTTTGTTTCCAATCAATGTAATTGGGACTTTGTAAGTGTATTCTCTAATATAACAGCTAGGGGATTGAAAAACATTTGAAATCTTAAGAATCACAAAATATTTGATCAAGACCAACACCTCAAAAGACCGTGAATTTTGTATGCCACATTAGTGTGGACGTATACAAATTCAAACATTTGTAAGAGAAGGGTTTATCCATTAATTTTATTATCTTGTCAACCTAACTTTATGATAAATAAAATTAATGGTTGGTCTGTCTTCGATCAAATATTTGGTCAAAACTTTAGAATTTAAAATAATATTGATTTCTCAAACAATATCATTTAATTTCACCAACATCTCAAACACCGTAAATTTTGAATGCCACGATAGTGTGGACGTATGCAAATTCAAACATTTGTAAGAGGAGAGTTTTACCCATTAATTGTCTTGTCAACCTAAAATTACCTCAAACACTGTGAATTTTGTATGCCACGATAGTGTGGACATATACAAATTTAATAATTTGTAAGAGGGGGGTTTACCTAGCTTTATGACAAATTAATAGTTGGTTTTTCTTCGGTCACACAAATAATAGCAGTGACTCCGATGGGGAGGATACTATTAAATGTGCCTAAGTGTATACCATTACTTGATACTAAGTTCACTAAATAGGATTGTGCTCCTTCAGATGGAGAAGATCACACACATCCTAAATAATTTCCTATAATCATCCATTTAGGAAGTTTGATCTAGTGATCCGCAAACAAACTCATCCGATGTGGAGGAAGGCACTCAGAGTCAACACGCAAGTTTGAATGCATCACTTACAAATCAGTAATGGAGACCGTGAAATTTAATTAAATTCCTCTCCCACTTAGTTTTTAGAATGAGGAATTTTATCATGCACACAAGCACATACAACATAAAAGACAATAAATAAGAAAAATAATTTTTCAATTATTATGACCTTTATCCATAGCTTTCCTCCGTGTGTCATCAACCCTAGCTGCTGCCATCTTTAGCCACCGCCATCGGGTCTAGTCGTCACATCTATCTTGCTTCTTTTTTCCGCTGTGCCTCCGGTCCTCAAATAGTCCCACGTCTCGCAAGGATACGATCCGCGACAAAAATAAAATTTTACATTTATCGATCCTATATTGCATGAAAGAATATACATATAATCTAGATTGAACAAAATGTAAAATCCTAATAACTAATACAGCGCCTGCTGTATTTAATATTACAATCAAGCACACACATAAAATGCCCTTGACATGTCCGAGGGCCCAATCACACACAAACACCACATGGCCATAATAGTTGGATCTAGGTTGCCTACAACCACAGAGTTAATCTATTTGCACATCATACTATTATCATGCCTAAATTATGTATGACATGCGCATAATTAAACTAAAAACCAAACACACAGAGACTAAAACCTAGCTCTGATACCAATTGTTGGTTGCTACACCTGGATTCCGTTCTGTTCCCGTGTATAAAAATTTGTACAAGCATAGGACTTAACCTAGCTACCTATTGCTCTACTAAAGTTAAACTTGGATAGCAAATGATGCTTGACATTATTAATCCAAGTTGCTCTTCAGAAGTTAAACTTGGATTGGAAACGATACTTAATATTTTTACTCCAAGTTTAACTGATGTGATCTTCCTAAGTTAAACCATATTACAGAAGTTGATTAAATATCTATTACAAAGATCGGCTTCCAGGTTAAACATGGCGAGACACTAGGCCTACTTGGGTAAGGGATCATCCACCACTTCCTAGACAAAGCCTTTCAAAGAAATCAGATATTTAACTTCTTATAGTAAACTAGGTTTAACTACAGAGACCTCAATAGAAGCACAATATCGAAACATGAAATCGAAACATAAAATTGATAACAAAAATGATAACATAAAATCGATAGCCTCTTGTGTTTGGTTTTTGAAGATCTATACAAAGAACATGAATTAGTTATGATGCGGAAACAAATAACTAGTTATACCTTTCCTTATAGCTTATAGACCTCTTGATCTTCTGTTATATTCCTCTCCTTCTCTTGGACGTCGTGTGGGCGATGATCTACCAAGATGAAATTCACCCAATCTCCTGCTTTTCCTCCAAGACTCTTGAGCCACCAAGGGATGCTAAAATAGGAAACTTTCTTTCTTCTTCTTCCTCTCCAAGTAACCGACTACCAAGATAGAGTCTTCTCCATTCTTTCAAGTTTCGGCCACCAAGAAGAGATGAGTGCCAACCTTAGAAAGAAGAAAGGAAGAGAAGAAATGATGGTGTGCCGCTGGCCTAAGGAAGAGAGAAGAGAGAGGGAGGAAGGGCCGGCCACACCAAGGAAAAGAGAGGAGAAAATAGGGTTGTGTTTCTCATGAGGCACCCTCTCCTTCTCTTTTATAATTCTTGGTCATGACAAAAAAGGAAAGTTTTAAACATAATTAAAACTTCCATATTTGTGACCTCCCCTTAAAAAAAAAAAATTTAACAATAATTAAAATATCTCTTTTCTAAATTTACTATTATACATGGCAATAAAGGAAAATTTTAAAATTAATCTCTCTCTTTTAAAATATGTAGACAACTACAAAAAGGAAAGATTAATTAAAACTTCTTCTTTTAAATCATGGTTACAAAAAGGAAAGTTTTATCAAAAATTAAAATCTCTCTTTTAAACATTATAGACAACTACAAATAAGGAAAGATTTTAATAAAATTAAAATCTCTCTTTAATCTTTTGTAGAAAGCTATAAAAGGAAACATTTTGAAAATTTTAAACTCACTTTTAAAACCATGTGGTTGTCTATAAAAGGAAATTTTAAAAATAAAATTTCTCTTTTAAATTCCTTCATGAATGACTATAAAAAGAAAGATTTTATAAAAAAAAATTACTTTTAATAAAATCTTCTTTTCTCTTCTGATCATGGCCGGCCCCATGCTTAGTCATCAAGCATGGCTTGGTCGGCCTTAGTCTTAGGCTCCAAGCTTGGCTTGGCTGGCTACTAAGCTTGGACTTTAAGCTTAGCTTGGTCGTCCCCTAAGCTTGTGTAAGAGGCTGGGCTTTGGGTGGATAAAAGGCTTTATAAATAAGAGGCTACAATAGGGACCGAGAGCAAGAATTGGTTTTGGTCTCCCGATGAGCTTGAGCTTCCTGTGTTCGCCCTGAACATCAAACTCAAGTTCATCAATAATAACTCATACCACTAAAGAGTTATTATTGAACTACCGTACCAATCCCATATTACAATATGAGCTTCTTCTTATCATGAGTGCGCTAATCTCCCTGCGTTTAAGATATCGAATGTCCATTAATTAAATGAGTTACTGACAACTCACTTAATTAATATCTAGCTCCAAGAGTAGTACCACTCAACTTCATTGTCATACTGGACTAAGTCCACCTGCAGAGTTTACATGACAATCCTTATGAGCTCCTCAAGGGGACATCATCAACCTTGATTACTAGGACACAGTTTCCTTCTATAATCAACAACACACCATATAAATAATATTATTTCCCAACTTATTGGGCCTATTGATTTTTCGAACTAAATCTCACCCTTTGATAAGTTAAAGAAATAAATACTAAGTATACGTGTTTGATATTATATCGGGATTAAGAGTATGCATATCCATAATAATTGAGGTTTTGTTCTTTTATTAAATCAGTATAAAAAGAACTACCTCAAATGGTCCTGCTCAATACACACATAGTGTACTAGTGTAATTTTATAGTCAAGATAAACTAAAACTAAATTACACTACAACTATTCCATTGGTTTGTCCCATTTCATCTTGGTTATGAGTAACTATTTATAATTTATAAGGAACTAATAACATGATCTTCTGTGTGACACCACACACCATGTTATCTTCAATATAAATTAAATGAACAACTACATTTAGCATATAAATGTAGACATTTAACCAATGTGATTCTTATTTCAAAATAAATATTTATATAAAAAGCTAGACTTTTAGTATACATCCTAACACCTCCAAGCTAAAAACTCATCTCAAAAGAATCGGACTTGTTAACCTCCGCAAGCTTTGTTTTTTATCTGTGCGAGGGTGCCTCCAATCTCTCTGAGACGCCTTTAATTTGCCTTTGAGGTGCCTCCAATGCCTCCAAGGTGCCTTCATGCCACAAAGCCTTATCCACAACTTTTATCTCTTCAAGGGCGCCTTAGATTAATCTAGGCTACCTCCAAGGGATGATTTAAGGTGTCTCCGAACACCTCTAAGGTGCCTTCGATGTTGTTCATTCGAAGATGTTTTTTGCCATGTAACCTGCAATAAAGAGTTAATTCATAAAATAAAATATACTTGTACAATAGAGTTAACATAATATATAATAACATTATTAATTAGATCATATCTTTCCATGACCAAGATCTAGTCATGATCTTAGTTTAGATTTCTAATATGAACCTTAATTGGACCAGTGCCTATAGTCCCATCGGGACTCATCCTTACTGGATCACTCTCCTCCAGTGACTTACCTCACTTATCATGCAGAATCGTTTGACTCTCCTTTGAGCTACCAGATCTTCTTGCCAGTTGTTAGGTCTATGGACCCAACTAGACTTCGGCCAGATGCCAAGTTCCACAGACCCAGTTGGACTTCCTGCTAGATATTAGGTCACTCCTTAACTTATCTAGACTTCTCATCAATTATCAGGTCCAATAGACCTAGCTGGATTTTAGCCTATGTCAAATCCTCCAGACTCATCAAGTCATGCATACTTAGTAACAAAGTTAGATCACACAATACACTTTAATCTATTTGGCATTAATCAAAACATAAGTTTGACCATTAGTGCTAACTACACCAACAACTTATACCTCTTGTCTGCCTACGAGACTATCCATGATAGAGCATTCTCCCACAGATAATGCCAGTTTACATACCTTGACTACCCACGGTGTTGGTGCAGCAGGGCCGACAAGAGGGGAGGAGTGAATTGTCTACAAAAGAAAACTACTCTCCTCGTGCTTTCAACTTTAAAAATAGCAACAATAATAAAAATAAAAAATAAAAAAATAAAAATAAAAGAAACCAAAAATAAGAGACTCAGGAAATTAACTTGGTTACAACCTAAGTGGTTCTTAATCCAAGACGGTTGAAAAACTCTACTAGAAATGTCTCCTTCACTATAGGCGGAGAAGCCTTTTTACACACTAAGGAAGCTCAGATGCTGATAGGAATTGAATACAGAGTTGAAATACTAATTCCAAGCTCTAGGGGCCTTTATATAGCTCCTGGAAATTCTATCTCGAGTCTTGAAGGCGCCTCCAATGAGGTTGAGGGCGCCTCCAAGAGGATATGTGGATAAAACTTTATCCGATTACAAACGGTCAGATTGACCAAGTTGAAGGCACCTCCAAGGGCATTGAGGGCGCCTCCAAGGTTGTTGAGGGCGCCTTCAATGCTATTGAGGGAGCCTTCATCAGCTTGATGTTGGAGGCACCTCCAACGACTATTGCGGGCGCCTCCAACTATTTTTCTAGCTTCTTTCTTCTTCTTTCCAACTTCCGAAGTTCCGATTACTTAGGTGATTTCGGCTAACCGAAATAGGGCTCAACCGAACTTAATTTCTGGTCTTCTCCTCAAGCAGGCTTCCGTCCTGGCTTCTCGTCCCTCGAACATCGCGCACATTCTTCTCGTCCATCAGAGTACTCTTCTGCAACTCTTTCGTCCTTCAAACGCACCGAGCCCGTCGACTCCCTTCCTGTGTCGTCCTTCTCGCCAGCTGCGTCTTCCGCTCGACTTCCTACGCTCCTAATCTCCTGCACACTTAGACATAGGGATCAAAATCAAACATGACCTAATCTAACTTGGTTAATCACATCAAAACAACCACGGGGGTCCAACAATCTCCCCCTTTTTTATGTGCATCAACCCAAGTTCAAGTTAGGAAAAAAAAATAGACTGGTAATTTAAAGAAATTACTAAACTAGCATTTTAAGTATAAAGATTGCAGTAATAGATTTTGAAAAAGAAATATTAATTTGTTCCTATCCAAAAAAAATTTTAAGTACTAATTTAAAAAAATATTAACTCCCCCTAAACTTGTTCCCTACCTCTCCCCCTTTGATCACAACAAAAATGGGGTAGGATTTTTTTTTTAAAAAAATTCTAAGTTAACAAAGAACTCTAATATTTAAACGGGGTAGGAATTTAGAAAATATTTTTAAGAAATTTCCAAAACTGTTTAAAAAAAGTTGTTAAAGCATTATTTAATTTCTATTTTCATGCTTTATCAGTAAGTTAATTAAACATTTTATTTCAATATTTTGGCTTCCAGACAGTGACGAGGTACTAGGCCTTCTTGGTTATTGGAGTAACAACCACTTTCTTAGACAAAGCCTTATAAAGAAATTATCTGTTTAATTTTTCTTGCTGAAAGCGCTAACTTAAAAATTTAATCTAGAAAAGATTTTGGAATCTAATAGAGGTTCCTTCCTACTAGGTTAGTTACAAACTTAGTGGGTATATATCCTTTAGGTATTTTTCTAAGTTGACTTTGGTGATGTTTGATATACCATTTAAATTTACCATAAATTCTAAGTTTTGATTTTTGAAATTTATTCAAGCATGCATGATCATTTTTCAATTTTTCAATTTCAATTCTCAATTTTTCATTCTCTAATTTCAGATTATCATACATTTCTAGAGGACATGTCTTTGCTAAGTTTAATTTTAACTCATTATTTTCCTTTTCTAATTTAACTAAATCTTTAATGAGCACTTTAATGAACTAAAAGGACTGCTTGAGAGTTAGAGCACGTACCTTACTTACCTCATTTTCTGATGCTCCCCCTTCATTGTAGCTTTCTTCTTCTGATGATCCTCCCCCTTCATCTATGCTCATTTTTGAGCTAGTCTCATCTTCTTCTACTTGATGATTGGCCATCAGTGCTAATCTCGAGAAGGCTTCGACTTTAGATTCGGAGGATGATGATTCATCCCATGTAGCCTTCAGACTCTTGCGTTTAAAGGACGTCGGTCTTTGAGACTTTTCCTTATCCCTTTTCTTCAATTTTGGTCAGTCATCCTTGATGTGCCCTTCCTCATTGCAATTGTAGCATCAGACCGTCCTTCTGTTGCATTGATGCTTTCTCGACTGCGATCTAAATTTATTAGTCTTAATAAACTTATTTAACTTCCTTACCAATAATGCCGCTTCAGTTTCATCGATCGACGCTTCAGAGTCTGGATCGTCCATCTCGGCTTATAGGGCGACATTGTGATTTGACTTCTCTTTAGGTTATGCAATTCGAGATTCATGAAGTTCAAATATAGAAAATAAATTTTCTAGCGTATTTACCTCAAAGTCCTTAGAGATGTAGTATGTATCTACTAAGGACGCCCATTCTGGAATTCTTGGGAAGATGTTGAGCGCATACCGTATCGAGTCTCGGTTTGTTACCATTTCTCCGAGATTGCTTAGTTGAGTTATCAGCTCCTTGATTCTTGTTTGGACTTGCGCTACTCTTTCGCCATTGTTCATCCGGAGATTTGTCAGCTGAGTCCGGAGGATGTCGCGCCTTGCTAACTTTGCTTCTGAGGTGCCTTCGTGGAGCTCCAAGAATTTTTCCCAGAGGTCTTTAGTGGAGTCGTAACTTCCGATCCGACTTACCTCCTGGGCGGCAGGACACTGAGTAGATGGAATTCTGCTTTTCCGTTGGCCATGAAATCAGCTTGCTCTTTTTTCGTCCAGTTGTATTCTTCCTTGTCTTTAGGGGCTGAAAAACTGTATTTCATAATTAAAAGAATATCAAATTCTGTTTTGAAGAATACCTCCATTTGGCGTTTCCATGTCGCGAAGTCTCCGTCGAATTTCGAGGGATGAATACTTGCACTGGCTATCGTCTTGATCTTGATGCTTCAGTCAGCGATCAGTCCTTCTGAGGCGGTCTGACTCTGATACCACTTGTTGGTGCAGCGGGGCCTACAAGAGGGGAGGGGTGAATTTCTTACAAAAGAAAACTACCCTCCTTGTGCTTTCAACTTTAAAAATATCAACAATAATAAAAATAAAAATAAAAGAAACAGAAAATAAGAGACTCAGGAAATTAACTTGTTTATAACCTAGGTGGTTGTTAATCCAAGGCGGTTGAACAGCTCTACTAGAAATGTCTCCTTCACTATAGGCGGAGAACCTTTTTACACACTAAGGAAGCTCAGATGTTGCTAGGAATTGAATACAGAGTTGAAATACTAATTCCTAGCTCCAGGGGCCTTTATATAGCTCCTAGAAATTCTATCTCGAGTCTTGAAGGCGCCTCCAATGAGGTTGAGGGCGCCTCCAAGAGGATATGTGGATAAAACTTTATCTGATTACAAACGGCCAGATTGACCAAGTTGAAGCGCCTCCAAGGGCATTGAGGGCGCCTCCAAGGTTGTTGAGGGCACTTTCAATGCTATTGAGGGTGCCTTCATCAGCTTGATGTTGGAGGCGCCTCCAATGACTATTGAGGGCGCCTCCAGCTATTTTTCCAGCTTCTTTCTTCTTCTTTCCAGCTTCCAAAGTTCCGATTACTTGGGTGATTTCGACCAACCGGAATAGGGCTCACCCGAACCCAATTTTCGACCTTCTCCTCGAGCAGACTTCCGTCCCAGCTTCTCATCCCTCGAACGTCATGCACGTTCTTCTCGTCCATCGGAGTACTCTTCCGCAGCTCTTTCATCCTTCGGACGCACCGAGCCCGTCGGCTCCCTTCCTGTGTCGTTCTTCTCGCTAGCTGTGTCTTCCGCTCGACTTCCTGTGCTCCTAAGCTCCTGCACACTTAGACATAGGGATCAAAATCAAACATGACCTAACCTAACTTGGTTGATCACATCAAAACAACCACGGGATCCAACACACGGAACTATCCATGGTAGAGCATTTCTCCGCAGCCAGTGGTTGAGGGGCAAGATAGCTACCTCATCCTGTTTGCCTATGAGACCATCTTGGAAGTACCTCGTGGTATTTTTGATGGGATCAACTAAATCAAGTTAGGCTCTGTTGTATTTTGATCCTTGTGTTTAAGTGTGCAGAAACTAGGAGCACAAGAAATCGAGCGAGAGATGCTAGCGAGAAGGATGTCACGGGAAGGAGTCGACGAGCTTGGTGCGTCCAAGAAACAAGGTGCTGCGGAAGAGTATGCTGGCGGACGAGAAGGAAGCGCCCGACATTTCTGAGGGACGAGACTTTGGAGTGGAAGATTGCTCGAGAAGGCCGAAAGATGTGTTTGGGTGAGTCCAATTCTAGATGACCAAAATCATCCAAGCGAGCGGAGCCGAAGTTGACTCTTGTTCAGGCGCTTGGACCACTTTGGTGCCAACTAGGGCACCTTGACTCCTCGACGCTACGGATCAGCATCAGTAATAGTTCGGGCACATAGAGGTAGTTCGGGTGCCCGAAGAGGGATAAAATTTTATCCCATGTCTGTTGCATAGCCGTTTGCGAGAAGATGAGATGGGGGCGCTCGGAGATGGTCTGGGCGCTCGGAGAGGGTTCGGGTGCTCGGACCGTGCCACGTCAGGAAACGGTCAGTTTCTACCAATGGGCTATAAATAGAGCCCTGGTCTTTTTCATTTACAACAACACTTTCTATATTTTGAATTACATTTCTATTTTCAAGTTCTGTGCTTCCAACGCTTATAAGATGCTTCTCCATCTATGACAAAAGGAAAATTTGATTAGTGTGTTTCACGTCTTGGATTAACCTTTTCGGTTGTAATCCAGTAAAAATCAATAGTCTCTTTTAATTTATGCATTTTAGTTTATTTTAGTAAAGTGTTTGTCTTAATCAAATTGTAAGTTTCGAGAGAAGTATTTGTTATTTTATTGTGCAGGGCAATTCACCCCTCTTGTGTGCCACAAGAGACCCACACATCTGTGGTAGAGCGTTTTCTCGCGGGCAGTGACTATTTATGTACCATGATTATCTATGAGACTCATTCGTGAAAGCATGTATTGCACACAGTCATAACTTATTATATGTTTGTTATGTATTTGTTTATGCAGGATTTAGATGTACTGTATGTACTCTCGATTATTGGTCTAGTTGAGTATGTTAGTGGAGTGTTATATTGTTGGTTATGCTTTTGATTAGCAAATGAGTATATTAGTGCTCTTACTTTTATAGTAAGTATTACCTGAGATTGCTCCTTTTGATTTCTTTATATGTAGTATCATGCATTATCTATCTTATACTCACTGAGTATTTTATATTTACTATCCTTTACTTTTCTTTAACTTTCAGATTAATAGATAGAGGATAGATTGTGTCAACTATCCTAATGTCGCTATGAGATCAATACTTGTTGGTTCGGTACGACTTTGAGTTATTAGATTTTATTTGTCTACTATTTTGATTCGGTTGCTTTTCATTGTGTATTGTGTATTGTGTATTGTGTATTGACTCTTTAAGTTTTGGCAGAATTGTAATAAATCTTTACCTTATTTAGTTTAATTTAGTTAGTATCTTCAAATGTCCATGCATACATATATGATAAATGAGGTACGTAATATACCTTTAGATTAATTATACGATGCAATAGAAATGTTTTTAAAATTATTATCTAAAGTTAGAAATAAATGTAGATAATTAAAAAATATAAAAATTGATTTAGGAAACCAAATATTTATTTCACGACTGAAAGAAGAATTTAAAAAAATATCGAATGAAAATTTAATATTAAGGGGCCAGGTAGACATATTAAAACTAATCATAGAACATTTTTCTAGGTTCAGATAATTTGAATTTTTTGTAAAAAGAAAATCACACAAAGTTTAGCCGACAAGTATTAAGATATGGAGGTTCAAAATATGATTTTAAAAATTCTAAGGGCCAAATCAAAAAGTGTCAAAGTTTTAAATTCCTCAAAAATATTTGAAAAATTGGAGGCACAAACTTATTTTGGGTGCCAAAAATAATTTTCAATATCTGGGAAAATATTAGGAAAAATCAACTATAGAAAAATAATTTATTTGGTTGACACAATATCCATGATAAAATAATTATTCTTAAAATTGTATATTCTGTACAATTTTTTTATGAAAATTATTTTTCTCTAAAAAGATGACATGCCTACTATTGGTAGCTAAAATTTTATGATTTTTTCATAATTTGAAATCTTCTTATAATTTTCTAAAGAAAATCATGATTTTTGAAATTAGAAGTTTAATTCTAGAAAATAAAAAAAATTCATGAAAAATATTTTACTGTACGTAGTCAAAATTTTAAAATTTTTGGACATTGATAAAGTTTTTAATAATTATCTAAAGAAATTCATGTTTACTGAAATTAGAAATTTATTGAAAAAGAATTTTCGGTGCAAATTAATTTTGTGTGATAGAAGATAACGTATTCTACCTTGACAAATAATTCAGATTTTTTTCATTATGTACGAACAATTTTTATAAAATTTTTAAACAAGGTATGAAAATTAAAACTTATTAAATCCTTAATTTTTATGTTATCAAGGGAGAAATGGTTAAGTTAGAAGAAGATTTTTTAAGAAAATATTTCTTATGGAGGAGAAATGTATAAATGCAGGGGAGCAACACTTTTAATGTTTGTATTAATTTACTATTTGTATTTAGCATTTTACTACATTGATATAAATTTCCCGTAACTTAAAATTATGTTGATACACATTAAAAAATAAAAAAATAAAAAAGAGATTCTTGAAACTCCAAGTGGTTATGCCATAATTTTGACGTGCTATCAACTAAGGTTAAATTAGATTTTGCTGTATTTGATAAGGTTAAGTTAGGTCTTGTTATATTTGATATTTGTGTTTAAGTATGCAGGCACTTAAGAGAATACACAAGTACTCGATAGCTTAAGTGCTAGTGAAGTATGATGAAAGTTGGTATGAAACACCCGAGGGATCAAAAAGGACAAGGATCATCGAAAATAATGAATCTTGGCAAAAGATGCATGAGAACATGAAAAATTAAACGGGAAGGGTGTTGACGTGCTTGGTACATCAAAGGGACAAAAAACTATAAAAGAATACTCTGATATCCGAGACATGCGAAGCCGAGAGGAAACATGTGCAAGGCAAGCTCTAAAGAGGAGAGTTCCTTCTTAAAAAAGGTAGTGAAAACGTGTCCTAAGTGTAGGACAAAAGTTAAGTGTTCATCTGACTAAGAAACCATCTTGATTTTTGAAGTTGAGAGCATGCATTCATAATTGTTTAACTATCACACTTAGAGCATGCATTCATAATTGTGTTAACTCTATTTTGCAGGATTAATTTAGTTTTGTAGGAAGTTGATTCTATCGGTTAATTTGGTTTTGTAGGAAGTTGGTTCAGTTGATAGAAGTATTTGGTCGATTGGACATAAAGTTCGACGAATACTAACGTGACACAACATATATGAGTTAGTTAAGAAAGCTAATGTGACATAGATAAGAAGCGATGTGATGACATGGCAGCTGAGGTGTCAAGGATAGAGTTTTAGAAGATCTTATGTGGAAAGAGATAGACTTTGGAATGCTGACGTGGCAACTGCTCAGTCAGAGACAAGTTTTGAAGTGCTGATGTTTCCAATGACGTGGATGAAGATAAGCATCAGGACATTGACATGTTAGAAGATAAGCTATGAGCTATTGACATGGATAAGGTTCGATCAACCGAACCTATGAATTGGCCGATCAAAAAAGTGGGCCTAGTTAAGGTCGACTGAGAATAAGACTCTTGATCAGTATACCGAACAAGGGGTTTAGTTGGCCAAACAACTCTTATAAAAAGAACTTCGAACAGAGGCTTCAATATCAAGTACCACCATCAAGCATATGTTGGTTGCTACTCGGAATATCGTACCGATTTCCCTATACAAAAATTTTGTACAAGTTCTGAACCTTTCCTGACAACCTATTGTGTTCTTTAGAAATTAAATTTGGAATCGCAAACAGAACTTAACATTATTGATTCCAAATTCAATTTATATGTTCTTAGTGGTTTAGACTTGAATCGCAAACGATACTTAACATTATTGATCTAAATCCACCCATGTTACAAATTCAATTAAATATTAATTTCAAAGATCGGCTTCCAGGTTAAACATGGCAAGACACTAGATCTTCTTGGGTATGAGAGCATCCACCACTTCCTAGACAAAGTCTTTCAACAAAATTCAATATTTAATTTCCTTATAGTAACCCTAGGTTTAACCAAAAGGAACAATCGAATCATAAGTTTGAAAAATAAAAGAAACACAAAATCGAAAACATAAATTCGATAACCTAGAATCGTAAGCCTCTTGTGTTTGGTATTTCAAAATCCATACAAAGAAAACTAGTATGATGCGGAATAAAACTACTAGTTATACCTTTCATTGTAAGCAACAACCTCTTGATCTTCTATTGTATTCATCTTCTTTTCTTAGACGTCGTGTGGGCGACGATCTACCAAGAAGAAAACCACCAAAGCCCTCCTTGCTTCCAAGTTTCGGCCACCACCACAATGCTCCAAGGGATGCTAGAAAACAATGCCTCCTTCCTCTACTTCTTCACCTCCAAGCTACTGGCCACCAAGTGCTCCACAAAGGAAGATGTCGCCGGCCACAATGAAGAAGAGAAGGAGAAGAGGTAGGGCCGGCCACCAAGGATGGAGGAGAGGAACAATAGAATAGGTTGTGTGTGTCATAAAGGCACCCTCTCCCCCTCTTTTATATTCCTTGGTGAATCCAAAAAAGGAAAGTTTTATAACAAAAATAAAACTTTCTTTTATTCCTTTATATTGGCCGGCCACCTCTTATAAAACCAAACAAGGAAAGATTTTAAACAAAAATTAAAATCTCTCTTTTATAAATCTCTTTTGTGGTTGGCTATAAAAGGAACATTTTATAAATTAAAATCTCTCTCTTTTAAATCCTTTTATGGATATCTATAAAAGATAAGAGATAAAAAAAACTCCTTTTATATCATGGTTACAAAAAGAAAAGTTTGTCAAAAAATTAAAATCTTTCTTTAACATTATAGATAATTACAACTAAGGAAAGATATCTAATCTCTCTTTTAATCCTTTGTAGAAAATCTATAAAAGGAAATATTTTAAAATTTAAAACTCTCTTTTAAAATCATGTGGATGAAAACATAAAAGAAAAGATTTTATTAAAATTTTATTTTTAATAAAATCCCTCTTCCCTTTTCACACTTGGTCGGCCCCTTACTTGGCCACCAAGCAAGGCTTGGCCGACCCTAGCTCAAGCACCAAGCTTGGCTTGGTCGGCCTCTTGCTTGGGCTCCAAGCAAGGATAGGGGTCGACCCCTAGCATGGGCTAAGAGGCTAAGCTTTGGGTGGTTATAAGACTATATATAAGAGGTTACAATAAGGACCGAGAGGAGGAATTGGTTATAGTCTCCCAATGAACTTGAGCTTCCCGTGTTCGCCTTGAACACCCAACTCAAGTTCATCAATAATAACTCATACCACTAAAGAGTTATTATTGAACTACCGCACCAATTCCAAATTATATTTTAGGCTCCTTCTTATCATGAGTGTGTTAATCTCCCTGTGTTTAAGATATAGAATGTCCACTAATTAAATGAGTTACTGATAACTCACTTAATTAATATCTAGCTCCAAAAGTAGTACCACTCAACTTCATTGTCATGTCGGACTAAGTTCACCTGCAGGGTTTATATAACAATCCTTATGAGCTCCTCTTGGGGATATCATCAACCTAGATTCCTAGGACACAGTTTCCTTCTATAATCAACAACACACACTAATAATAATATTATTTCCCAACTTATCGGGTCTATTGATTATTGAATTAAATCGCACCCTTTGATAAATTAAAGAAATAAATATTAAGTATATGTGCTTGTTATTATATTAGGATTAAGAGCACACACTTCCATAATAACAGAGGTCATACTCTTTTATTTAGTCAGTATAAAAAGAAGCTACCTCAAATGGTCCTGCTCAATACACTCATAGTGTACTAGTGTAATTTTATAGTCAAGATAAACTAATACCAAATTACACTACGACTATTCCAATGGTCTGTTCCTATCCATCTTAGTCGTGAGCTACTGTTTATAATTTATAAGGAACTGATAACATGATCTTCTGTGTGTGACACCACATACCATATTATCTACAATATAAATTAATTGAACAACTGCACTTAACATATAAATGTAGGCATTTGACCAATGTGATTCTTTTATTTTAAAAATAAATGTTTACAAAAATCTAGGCTTTTAGTATACACTCTAACAGCATACTCTCTGTTCAAGCTTACTTGACGTCTCTACACTTCATCGCTCTTCGACAAACCTTTGAACTTCAACTCATTGTCGGCAAATTTTTTCATTGTTTATTTGCATTCTATTATTAAGAGAAACAATAGCATGTTATTATGTTCTCAATCTTTGTAAGAGGTTTCTCCACCTCTGAAATGATATTTTAGAATGAGAAGATTAGTGGTTGCATTTCATAAGAAATCCGAGGAATCACAGGTCAGAGAGTAGTAGTCCACGGGGATGTGGACTAAGTAAAAGAAAGCTTGTCATCTTGAGTTTGATTTTATGAGTTTTCTGTTGCATTTTAATTTTTCAAAAAGAAAAGGCACGAGGTTTAAAAAAGGATAAGAAGAACCGTTATTTACCCTTCTCTAGCTAATCCATTTGCACCAACAATATTGTAATCAATTATCTTTATAATATGACTGGACATTTTGCCTCTAGTTCTCATATTGAAACATAGCCTTAGATGTAGCAACTTGATGAACATAGCCCTAGATGTAGCCTTAGATCTTACATATTCTTTGTAGCATTATTTATCATACATTATGTAGCATGTCATGAGTATATTTCACATTATTGTATTTTTCATTTTACTTATTTTGCTTTTTTACTATTTTAGTTCAAAGAAATGTTCTTTTCTTATTTTTTTCATTGATAAGATGCATTTTTGAAGTAAAAACATAGTTATTTGAGCCTTGGAATGAGAAGTTGCAACAAGGAACACGTTCTGATTGTGTCTCATGACATGAATGTGTTCCTACAGATAAAATTCATTGAAGAATGGAGCAAAAATGGAGTTTTTAGCATTGACATTCCCCGACCATGCTTTAGCCAATTCCATTTCTCCCCAACTAAAAGCAACAAGGTTGTACTTCAACCACAAAGCCAAACATGGTCATGCCATGCTTCCAAAGCACCGTCATGTCTCGTCCAGCTATATTAAAATCTTGAGTAGCCCCAGCCAAGCATGGTCGTGCTTATCTCACAGAATCGGACATACCCTGACCATGCTTCGTAAGCATGGTTGTGTAAATCTATACTACGACAGTCCAAACAGCAGACTAAATTTTGAACATGCATAACTTTTACCTTGGTTTGAGCCACTAGGCCCACAACCTATTAATTGAAGATAACTTCAAGCTCTAGAAGTTTGGTTTAAAGTGGAACTCGAAAATTAAGTCTAAGGGTCAAAAACCTTGTTTTGGCATTGCCCCAACAATTTAGGTGGTCTAATATATTTGGGAAGTTATAAAAGGAATGAAGGTCCATCTTGTTGGGGCATTTGGGACCAGCGACTTTGCCCCTTTCCTTGGAGAGGGTTTTCCACGAAAAGAGAAACACTAGAGCCACCATTTCAAGAGTTGACAATGATCCGTCCACCCTTAGAGTATGGGAATCCTTTCAAAGACATCATCAAGATCTCACTAAGCTTTCTTTTCTCCCTTCTTTCCATTTGAAGTTGTTAGATGTTTCCCTTTATGTCTTTTGATTGTATCTCCATTTCCATTGAGTAATTATCTAGATTTTAGGATTAGGAAGTAGCTTGATGTAATTGTTCACATTTGAATTAAGTATTTATTTCTTTCTCTATTGTATGACATATGTGTATTCCATGTTCTCGCTCTATTATAGCATTAACATGCACATTCACATCTTATGAGATGTGGAAAGTTAGTGACAATGTATAGGAAATAATCTAGGATGAACTGTGGAGCCCTAGTGATAGGGGTAGTCCCACAAAATAGACTTTTTAGCAATATCACCTTGAATGTAGACCACTTTGTGTTGAGGGGATAACTATCATAGATATAAATGGGTTTATCCTAATTTAATATCAGGAAGTACAGGAGATGATCTAGGATGAATTGTGGGGCCCTAGTGATAGGGGTAGTACCACAAAGTGGACTTTCTAGCTATGTCTCCTTACAAAGAAGTGTTGAGTTAGGGCAGGTCTACCGGTGTAATTCCAAAAGTCTATATCGGTAATTTGGGATAGGTTCACCTACATGAGAATAAACATAGAGATAGGAAAGCACAATCGTCATAGTGAAACCGAAGTCCAAAGATCGTTTCTCTAATTTCATAGTTCACCTTTGACTTCTTGTACTCAGAGCTCTAAACCCTCTCTCAACACTCTCTCTCTCTTCTCTCTCTCTCTCTCTCTATCTCTCTCTCTTTTTCTCAAACTCTTACAATCTATGACTTTTTAGATAACTTAATTGTTAGATAACACACACTCTCTCTCTATCTCTCTCTCTTTTTCTCAAACTCTTACAATCTATGACTTTTTAGATAACTTACTTGTTAGATTTTGAGGGATGTCTTAAGGCAATCGTCTTATGATTTTATTATTTATTTGATAAATATAGATTTACTATTTGAGTGCATATTATATGTTTAAATATGCTTAAAATTATTTACTGAAGGTCTGCAATAAATTCATAGCATGAGAAAATTTATGATTGGATCTCAACTTGTAATTATCTTTATATGTGCAATTATGAACATATTAGAATTTCCCTAGTTGTCGAATTGGTGCATTCAGACATCATCAATTCTGTAAGACTAGCACGGGTTATACTATTTAGTTCATCCAAGTAGTTGTTTCTCACTAGCTGAAGACATTAGGATGTTGAGAGTTAAATGTGGATGCTAGTTATGATAACTAGTTCATTGGAATGGCTGGCTATAAAACTTCATATTGTTCTCTACATATATGGATATGTTTGTGAAGTCTCTACTGCAGCTCGAGTGCAAGTTTTCATAGACTTGAGGTATGCAAGTCATCTTGGTCATAGAGACTTATACTTTGACATCTTAAGCAAGCATCTCCTTAGAGGTGTGGACTCAAGATGATTGGGTACAAGTTGAAGTGCCCGAAGATGTTTGGATATCCCACAGAGGATTCATCGATCCCTGCGAGGAGACATATACCCTATGGTCATTCGTTAGGATTATTATTCAAAGTCTTTTGCCAAAGAATCATGTGTTAAAAGTATGATACTCTTGTACACATGTACGAGTACTTTAAATCCACAGAATGAGGAAACATTACTTGGGTTAGGAATAACGTAGTCAACCTAGTGGGGGTAGACATAAACCATATCTTGAACCAAGTGGGTATAAGACAAGTGAAAGAAATAAGACACGACTCACTGTAGCTACTAAAGGATTTAGAATTAGTTCTGAGAACAACTATAATTTTTTAGTTAATTGAGGATCATGATGTACTACTAGGTGTCATTCATGTTTGTTCCATAATTAAGTAGTTAATTATGGACGACTAAGATAAATCGAGAACCTATTGAGTCACACGCACTATGAGTCTTTAAAAGATGTAAAATAAGTTAGAGAATAGTGTTGGTGCAGGAAGCATCCGACAGTCAAACCTGTGTTTTGATTATGTCAAAGGGTTCAAAGTTAGATTATCTTGTTATCTAACAAGTTTGATGAGATTGCAGGAAAGTCCTAAGTATGCTTAGGCAAAAGTCCTAGCTGCGGTTAGGCAGGTGGAAAACCCTAGGGGGTGGAAAACCCTAGGTCCTAGGGGGTGGTAACCCTAGGTGAGGAAAAATCCTAGCTGCGGTTAGACAAAGGAAAACCCTAAAGGGCGGTAACCCTAGGTCCTAGGGGGTGGTAACCCTAGGTGGAAAGTCTTGGCGGGTCGAGAGCTTCGAGCAAAATCCAAGGGGGTCGTAACCCTAGGTTGAAATCTTGGTGTCACGAATCAGGTGGAAGATTGGACGGGTCGTGGAGCAGACGTCTAGCATGAAGACTGGAAGCTACGGACGTTGAGCAAAAGCCCAATTGGTCTGGAGGATCAACTGGCAATAGGTAAACTCTCCTAAGTGGAGTAGGTGAGGACACGTTCTCCTGTGAGGGAACAATAGGCGTCGGTTCGACCTAGGGGTTTCTGATGAAAATCCGAAGTTAGAACCGGACAGTCCAGAGACTGTCAAATACTTTATTTATCATGTCTATATTATACTAACTTTGTTTTGCACGGTATGGTTAGTTTTTGGGACTAATGTATTTTGCAGAAAGCGAAATGGACACATTTGCCACGGATGAATACTACCTGAGGCACCTTCCATGGAGCTTGGAGGCGCCTCGGGTGTACTATTGAAGACCTCCGCGCAATAGGGAAGAGGGCGCCCTCCATGGAGCTAGAGGCACCCTGGACACTAGGTGGAGGGTGCCCTCCATGGAGTTGAAGGCACTCTAGACATAAGGTGGAGGGCACCCTCCATGGAGTTGGAGGTGTCTTGGACGTGGGTGGAGGGCGCGCCCTCCATGAGCTTGGAGGTGCCCTCAGGAGGATAAGCAATGATGAAGCAGGGCTTATCCACGCGCGACTGATTTGGGGATTGGAGGCGCCCTCAACAGGCTATATATGCTTGGTTTAACCAGCAACAAGAGAACAATGGAATTTGACAATCATTCTTCCGTGTGCTGCTCAAAGATTGATCCAACAAAGCTATAACTCAACCTCGACGACCAGAAGCTTCAAGTTTAGTGTTGTAAGTCGTTGGTATAATTTTCTTTATTACTTTAATATTGTAATTCAAAACTGTAATTTTCTAAATTGATAGTGATTGGCCAAAGTAAATGCTCAACTGTCATGGGCCTTGGAGTAGGAGTCGCCCCAGGCTCCGAATCAAGTAAAACATCTTATATTCGTGTGTTTGAAATTGTTTTATTTATTTCCACTACATATTTTACTCGATAGTTTTCTGAAATGAAAGTAAAAGCCACGAGCGCTATTCACCCCCTCTAGCGCTTTCGATCCTACAATTGGTATCAGAGCGGGGTCGCTTCGAATTGGTGAGACCATCATTCAATTAGTTTTTCATGGTAATTTTTTTTATTTTTCGGAGTCAATCAGAATCGATATAATTGTCACCTTCTGATCTTTTTTAATCGCAATCAAAATTTTTGCTCGAAGTTGGTGCAACACCACTCGAGTTCGCTATTTTTTTTAATCCCGCACAACTAATCCAAGACCAAGTCTTGGAACAAAGTTTCCTGTTTTTGTTTGTGTGAGATTTTCTTCCTCAATGGCCCATCAAGAAAGCTACAGCACAGCCCGCCCGTCGCTTTTCTCTGGCAAGGACTTTGGCTACTAGAAGATTCGGATGAAATACCACCTCAAGACGCAAGTCGAGATGTGGATAATTATCCAAACCGGACTCGAGCTTCCATAAGACGACACTGGAAAACTAGTCTCATGCGTGAACTGGGACACTAGCTTAATGAAGAAGATTGAAGTTGACGCCAAAGCAACTTGCATGCTACAATACGGGCTGACAAAAGAAGAACTGAATAGAGTTGGCCCTTTCTCAAGCGCAAAAGAACTATGGAAAAAACTGATCAAGCAGCACGAAGGCACCTCCGATACAAAAGTAAGTAAGCACGATTTAATTCTGAATAAATTATATAACATAAAAATGCAGGAAGGTGAGTCGGCTAGCCAACTTCACGCGCAGATTCAAGATCTACTAAACGGACTCCACGCGATCGGATAGAAGGTAGAGAATCGGGATGTAATACGGTATGCACTCAATGCTTTTCCGAGGAATACATTGTTGGAATCAATGGTAGACGCCTACAAGGTATCTAAGGATTTATCTTTAATTAAACTAGATGAGTTGTTTTTCGAATTTGAATTGCATGAATAGATTAATGCACATTCAGCCGAGAAAGGTATTGCTTTGGTTATAGGTACAAGCAGAACCTGGGAGCCAAAAGTAAAGCTCAGAACTGAAACCGAGTTCGAAGATGAATCAGACTTAGAAGATGACGGCGACGAGATCACGACAGAGATTGTCAACCTGATACAGAAAATGTGCAAAAATAAGAAGGTGATTCAATCGAACATGAAGGTCAAGTCTGGAGTTACCTGCTACGGCTGCAACCAGAAGGGACACTACAAACCGGAGTGTCTGAACCAGAAGCAACGAAGAAGGAAGTCCTTCAAGGCAATGTGGTCTGAGTCATCAGAAGAATCCGACGAGGAAGAACACAAGAAAGTAAGTTACCTCGCTCTACCAGTACAAGCATATGTGGTTGAAACTCAGTCCGAGTCCAAGTCAGATATCGAGAGCGAATAAAAAATTGAATCCAAGTGAAGCCATGGATCCGTATCCATTTTCGAAGGGCCTAACCCCACTGTAAGCTCTCTAATTTTTGGTACTAATGTAGACGATTTAGAAAAATTAGTTTCATATTTATTAAAGAAATTGGCCAAATCCAACGTCCGGGTCAAGTCACTCCAAAAGGAGGTAATAACCCTTAAGGAAGCCACCAACTCGAGTTCTTTGATGGAGTCAGTTCAAAATGAAAGTTCAACCCAAGTCCAACAACTTGAGGAAGAAAATTACAATTTGAAAACTCAAGTTAAAGAACTTAAGGACACGTTGGAACGGTTCACCTTAGGTTCCAAGAATCTTGATCTGATTCTTGGAAAACAAAGAGACATTTACAATAGATCCAGACTTGGATTTAAGGTCAAACAAAAATACAGATCTTATTTGTCTCTATTAAAATGCTCAAATAGAAACTTAGTCCAAGCATAAGTCCCTAAGTCAAACTTGATTAATCAAGTTGGACTTGGTCAATATTGGATCCCCAAGGATCAGATCCATTACCTTGATAGACCTTATTGAGGCTATGATCCAGGGGGAGTCAATAAAAAGACTATTTTTATCAATAGATTGATTTGTTTGATGCTTGATTTACTATTTTTTTATAATTATGCATGCTTAGACTAGGATAGATAAGGACCTAGGCGTGATTTACACTTGACTAGTTAGACCTAAGAGTTACTGTAAGGAAATTAAATATCCAATTTCTTTAAAAGACTTTGTCTAGAAGTGGTGGATGATCTCATAACTAAGAAGGCCTAGTGTCTCGTCACAGCCTGAAAGTCAATCATAGAAATAGATATTTAATTGACAAACTGTAAAACCTGAGTCTAACTCAAATGGAAATCAATCCTTAGATGATAATTTAAATTGAAAATTAAATTAACCATCTCACAAAACTATTAGGGTTCCATGATTGAAAATCTAGAAAAGGGTGAGATGGACCTAACTGAATTAATTAAATTAAAACTAACTCAATTAAAATTCATAATTAATTATAAAATCATGATTAATTTCAAAATCTAATTAATTATAAAAATTTTAATTTCAAATCAAATTAAATTCAAATGTTAATTATTTTAAAATGATAATTAAATTATAATTATTTTTAAATCATAATGAATTTCAAACATCTTAATTATTTGATTATTAATCATAATTAAATTTCAAATTATTAAATCTTAGATTTTCAAAATCTTAATTATTTTTAAAAGATAATTAATTTTTAAATCAAAATTAATATGTAAGATTATAATTTTAAACTTAATTAACTTTTAATATATTTTCAAAATCTTCAAAATTTTAAATGTTTACTCATATTTTAAAACTTGAAATTCAAAATCATTAAAAATTCAATTTTAATATTTTTTAAATAAAGTTAACTTCGTCTCACACACACTCATAAGCTGAATATGCTTGATAACCTTGAATCGGTGGGATGGAAAATTATGAAAATAAATAATAACTTTTATATTTTTTATTTATATGCTTGGACTCTAGGACCTTAAAAATTTATTTTGGCATTAATTAAGGGGGAGTGCAAAGAAATTTAAGACATTAATTTTTATCTTTATTTTCTTAAAACATTGTTTTTCAAAGTTAAAACTTTTCAAAAAGTTCAAAATATTTCTGAAAAGGAAGTTCAATTTTTTATAAAAATGAATTATCTTTGACAGAAACTATGTATTTACTAAAATATTTTCAAATATTTTTACAAGAAAATATTTTTAAAGTTAAGCTTTTATCAAAAATTTTAAAAACTAAGCTTTTATCAAAATCTTTTTTAAAGTTAAGTACTTCTGACTAAGTTTTTTTTTCAAAACTTTTATTTTTAAAGCTAAGTACTAAATTTATCAGTCTTTTTAAAAGCTAAATTTTGAAAGCTAACTACTAAATTTATCAAAGTCTTTTTAAAAGCTAAAGTTTTGAAAGCTAAGTACTAAATTTATCAAAGTATTTTTAATCTAAGTATTTTCAAAACTAAAAATTTAGCTAAGTTTTCTTTGGAAAGACTATGATAGTTTCAAAACTTATGTTTCTCTAAGTCTTTTTGAAATAGCTAAGTATTTTCAAAAAAAAAAAATCTCTGCTTTAGTTAAAATTTTTTTAAAAGAAATTATTTTCAAAGCTAAATTTCGCTAAGTGCTACCCTTTAGGGGGAGCTTAAAGTTAAAAAGAATATATTTTTACCCTCTCTCTACTTAGTATGATTTTTTTATTTATGTCAAAGGGGGAGAGAAGTCAAAATTAAGAAAGTTAAGAATTTAAACATAATTTTTATAAAAGGGGGAGCATAAGTAAGGGGGAGCACAAAGTTTTTTTATTTATGCTCATGATACTTATGCTTAAATTCCTTTATTTTATTGTTATGTTTTATTTAACTTTGAATCGTGTTGCCATAATAAAAAAGGGGAGATTGTTGGTGCAGGAAACATCCGATAGTCGAACCTTTGTTTTGATTATGTCAAAGGGTTCAAAATTAGATTGTCTTGTTATCTAACAAGTTTGATGAGATTGCAGGAAAGTCCTAAGTGTACTTAGGCAAAAGTCCTAGCTACGGTTAGGCAAGTGGAAAACCCTAGGAAGTGGTAACCCTAGGTCCTAAGTGGTGGTAACCCTAGGTGAGGAAAAGTCCTAGCTGCGGTTAGGCAAAGGGAAATCCTAAGGGGCAGTAACACTAGGTCCTAGGGGGTGGTAACACTAGGTGGAAAGTCTTGGCGGGTCGAGAGCTTCGGGCAAAATCCTAGGGGATGGTAACCCTAGGTTGAAATCCTGGTGTCGTGAACCGAGTGGAAGACTGGACGGGTCGTGGAGCGGACGTCCAACATGAAGACCGGAAGCTTCAGACACTGAGCAAAAGCCCAGTTAGTCTGAAAGATCAACTGACAATAGGTAAACTCTCCTGAGTGGAGTAGGTGAGGACGCGTTCCCCGGTGAGGGAACAGTAGGTGTCAGCTCGACCTAGGGTTTCCGAATAGAAATATGAAGTCAGAACCAGATAGTCCAGAGACTGTCAAATACTTTATTTATCATGTCTATATTGTACTAACTTTATTTTGCAAGGTATGATTAGTTTCTAGGACTAACATATTTTATAGGAAGCGAATTGGACACATTTGCCACGGATGAACAGTACCCGAGGCGCCCTCCATGGAGCTTGGAGGCACCTCGGGTGCACTAATGAAGACCTCCGCGCAGCAGGGCAGAGAGTGCCCTCCATAGAGCTGGAGGTGCCTTGGATGCTGGGTGGAGGTCACCCTCCATGGAGCTGAAGACGACCTGGACGCTGAGTGGAGGGCGCCCTCAAGAGGATAAACAACGACGAAGCAGGGCTTATCCACACACGCCTGACCCGGGGATTGGAGGCACCCTTAATGAGGTTAAGGGTGCCCTCAACAGGCTATATATACCTGGTTCGACCAGCAACAAGAGAATAATAAAATCTGACAATTATTTTTTCGTATACTGCTCAAAGATCGATCCAATAAAGTTGTAACTCAACCCCAACGACCAGAAGCTTCAAGTTTATTGTTCTAAGTTGTTGGTATAATTTTCTTTATTACTTTAATATTGTAATTCAAGACTATAATTTTCTGAATTGATAGTGACTGCCCAAAGTAAATACTCAATGAGCGTGGGCCTTGGAGTAGGAGTCACCCCAAGCTCCGAACCAAGTAAAACTCCTTGTGTTCGTGTGTTTGCAATTGTTTTATTTATTTCCGCTGCATATTTTACTCGATAGTTTTCCAAAATGAAAGTGAAAGTCACGAGTGTTATTCACCTCCCCCCCTCCCCTCTAGCACCTTCGATCCTACAAATAGGATTCTCAGATTAAGAGATAAATGTTTGGTTAGACCATATATAAGACAAATATGAAAATATTTATCGGAATAGAAGCGCAGATAAGCATATCTCTTATGAAAGAGTTATATCCTATTTGGTTTAGTCATGAACCAGTTTGTTTAGCCATGAACCAACTTGATTTAGTTGTGAACCAAACCAAGGGGTTAATGGACTAATTTTTGGTTAAGGCATAATGGGTTGGATTTGGACTTTCTAATCCAACTCATTAAAGAGGACTATATATTGATATGGTTAAAAGAGAATTAATACACAATTCATTATTAACTTGATTAGGTTTTGAAAACCTAAACCCAATACCTCTCTCTCTCCCTCTCCCTCTCTCTTGTTGCCGACCATAACAAGAGGGTCTCCTCTTGTTGTCGTCGTAAGCCACCCAAAGTAAGAAGATCTTCCTTTTGCTTCGTCTTCCTCTTCTTTGATCCTTCTCTTTCGCTTGTGTCTAGTACCTTCCGAAGGGGAAGCTTGTTCTCTTGGAGTTGTATTGAAGAGCTCAGTGTGGATGTTGATAGAGGCGAGGTTCGATAACGTCGCAAATGGTTGATGCCCTTCTCGTTACAGGTCATCCATAAGGTATACCCAGAATTATTGTTATTCAATTTCATTGTGTTTTATGATCTTGTCTGCGCGATTGTATCTTGCATGTGTGTGGTGGTGTGTGATGTGGTAAATTAATTTATTTATCGTTAAGTCATGTTTTTAGCACACACCACATCGTGCATATCCCATCAGTGATATCAGAACTTGATCGTACTTCGACATGATTGTAAAATTATTTTATAGTTTGTAATTAGTGTTGTAATTAATTTTTAATTTTTTTCTAGAATTATTAAGAATTTTTTATTTTTGGAAGTTTCCTAAATTATTAGGAAATTTTATTTTTGGAAACTTTATGAAATAATTATGAAAGTTAAATTTAGAAATATTTTATTAATTTAGAAATTATCATTTCTGAAATTTTAAAATTTTAAGAAATATTTCATTTTTAAAAAATTTCCTAATTTGTTAGGTAATACTAAATTTGGAAAGAATTTTAAATTCTTTAAAAATCTAAATTTGAGATATTTTGAATTAAATTATAGAAATTATCTTTTCTGAAATTTTTTTGATTTATTAAAATATTTTATTTTTGGAAAGTTTCCTAAATTGTTAGAAAGATTTAGACAATCATAAAAAATCTAGATTTAAATTATTATGTAATAAATTAAGAAATATTAATTATTTATTTTCTAAATTATTAGGAAATTAATTTATAAATTTATTTCTAAAATAATTAAAGATTCTTAATTAATAGAAAAATTCTAAATGAGATATGTTTATTAAATTTAGAAATTAATTTTCTAATTTGATTAGATAAATTTTGATTTATTAAAATCATATTTATAACATATTTTTATTTCTAAAATAGAATTATAACATATTTAAATTTATGTCATATTAATGTCATATTGTATGTCATGTAGATTAGATTTTTTCTTGTGTGTGATGTGATTAGATTTTGCCTATGATGTGTCATGCTATGCCATGCGTGCGATGTGTCATGTCATCATTTATGTTATGTGTGTGATGTGTCATGTCATTATTTATGTCATGCGTATAATGTCATGTAGATAGAATATTTGCATGATGTAGATGAGACCAAATCCCTTACACAATATTAAAACTTACATCTTTCGTTAATATGGTAAGAACTAGAATTTAAATTCTTGTTTGAGTTGTCGGCTAAAGTCAAGGTCAATTTGAAATTAAATATGTTCAAACTATGGAGATGCAATCTTATGATTAATGGATTGGTTTGCAACTTGAAACATTGATTTGTTATGTCAAAGTCATGATCAATGTGGATAGAGGTGAAGTTGGGTGATATGCATTTGATGTATACTTGTAATGTGTTAACAACTCAATGTTTATGCGAAAATCAATTAGTTGCTAACATTATGTGATAGTTGCATATAAGCGATATGCAATCAGTAAACTTGTTATCTACCGCTATAGCTAAGAATAACTTGTTGGTCAAAGTCAAGGTTATTCTTATTTATGATGGATATCAACTCACTTGGAAAAAACTTGTCATCTCCCAAATTTAAAATAAAGGTATTTGAATTTGATAAATAAGCGAGTTTTTTTTACATATAAATTATTTACATAAATAAAATCATGTCTATAATATATTCTTATTTTTGTATTTTTAGGTTAATTATTTAATTATAACTTCTGTTAATCTGTGTTTGATTTTAGACTCGAACAAAATGGCTGTATCGAACTTCTTGGACTAGTTTCGAAGTTTGAGAATTATTCTCAAAACTGAGAAGCTAGCTTATGTCCTTGATGAGTCTCTTCCCACAAATCTTGATGCTGATGCAACTACGGACCAATTGTTGATTCGTCATAAACATAAGGATGATTCTGTACTTATAAGTTGCATCATGCTAGCCACTATGACTCCTGAACTATAGAAACATCATGAGCATTGGATGCTTATGATATTGTCTATCTTCTTCGTGAGTTGTTTGATGAGCAAGCTAGATCCGAAAGGTTCGAGATATCTAGGCTTCTCTTTTGCTCAAAGATGCAAGAGGGTTTGTCTGTAGTACAATTTGTACTAAAGATGAACGGCTATATAAATCATTTAACATCACTCAATTTTACGATGAATCATGAGTTAAATATTGACTTAATTCTACATAGTTTGCCAAAAAATCATTCATAATTTGTGATGAACTATCGGATGAACAATTTGGAATTGACCATCTCTGAGATGATTAATATGCTAAGACTGTGGAGCCTTGTGTTAAAGGTGAATAGAAAACTGTGATGTTAGTAGACTCCTCCAAAAAGGTTCTAAGAGAAAGTCAAAATATCAATCTAAAGGGGAAGAGAAAAAAAGTCAAGACAGTAGAAACAACACAAAAGGGCTCATGCCATCATTGTGGCAAGATGAGACATTGGCGAAGAAATTGTAAGATTGATCTTGAGTCCGTGAAGAAGAATAGAGCATCTGATGCACCACCCTCTTCAGGTATTTTCGTTATTGATTGTCATGTTATTTCCTCAGACACTTGGATATTGGATACTGTGTATGACTCACATATATATGTAGTGATATACAGGGGCTAAAGAGTAGTAGAATCCTCGTTTAGGGAGAATCAAGTCTGTGAGTTGGAAATAGAGCAAAGGTTGCTACAATTGCCATCGGGACATACTTATTAAAGCTTCCTAGTGAACTTGTCTTAGAACTGGATAATTGTTATTTTGTTCTTGCATTAATAAAGAATATTGTTTCTATTTTTTACTTAAAGAGAAAAAGTTTCCATTTGACTTTTAGTAGCAATTGTTGTTATATAACTTTAAATGACGTTCTTTATGACACTAGAATTTTTTGCAATGACATCTATGCGTTAGATATATATAGTGATGTATTTAATATTGAAACAAGCAATAAACACGCTCAAATAGATAATCAATTAACCTTGGTCACTTGCCCACCACTGGTGGTCTCCGGCCACCCACCTCGACCCAAACTACAACCTGGAAGGGACGGTGAATCCAGTAAGAGATCACAACCAATTATGGCCAGATTACGGCTACGATCCAGCCACAATTGCAAGTGGTCCATCCCCTGATCCACTTTTTTTGTGGACCATGGGATCTACTCTCCTTACTCGTGGCATTGTCGCCTTGGCCATATAAGTAAAAAATGCATGTCTGAATTGCAAAAAATTACAGTTCTCAAATTATTTGAATTAGATATGTTTGATATATATGATTCATGTTTAAAAGGTAAGATAACAAAGCTACCTTTTTCTGGAAAGGGTGAACGAGTTGATGAGTTACTTGGGCTCATACATATCGATTTATATAGACCAATGTCAACTCACACACCAAGGGTGAACATGTCTACTTCATTACTTTCATTGATGATCACTCTCATTATGGGTATGTGTATCTAATGAAACACAAGTCTGAAGCCTTTGAAAAGTTTAGGGAATTCAAAAATAAAGTAGAGAAATAACTTGGTAAAAGTATTAAAATACTTTAATCTGATCAATGTGGTGAGTATTTAAGCTAAGAATTTTAATATTATCTAAGAGATAATAGTATATTGTCTCAATGGACTTTGCCTTATATCCCACAATATAATAGTGTATCAGAATGACATAGGTCAATGGTGGATCGTGCAAATCTTCCCAAAATCTTTTGGGGTTATACACTCATGATAGCTATTTACTTGCTAAATAGAGTCTCAACAAAGGTAATCTCAACTACTCCATATGAGATATGAACTTGAAAGAAACCCCTTATATCTTATTTGAAAATATGGGGATGTCCTGAATATGTGAAGAGGTTTATATCAAACAAGTTAGACGCTAAGTCTGATAAGTATTTATTTATTGGATACCCTAAGGAAACTAAGGGTTATCAATTCTATCACCCTTTAGAACAAAAGATGTTTGTTTCAAAACATTCTATATTCATAGAGAAAGAGTTTTTTTTACATAAAGCAAGTGGGAGTATAGTTGAACTTGATGAAGCTCAAGAGACTCCAAGAGACACTAATGAGATGCCTAACCAAGAATTGCAACCTCCTTATAAATTAAGTAGGACACACAATATTTGTTAGCGATGTGGATCTCTTGTAAGAAAATCGAATGGCGTGCTACTCATTAATAATGAGTAATCTACTGATTACGAAGAAGCTCTGAATAGTTCAGAGAAGGACAAGTGGCTTACAGTCATGAAGTCGGAAATGGATTCCATGTATGAAAACTAAGTTTAGAATTTGATGGATCCACCTGAAGGCATTACGCCTATAGGGTACAAGTGAGTTTTCAAGAAGCAAACTGATATGGATGGTAATGTAATTACCTACAAGGCAAGGTTGATGGCGAAAGGCTATCGTCAAAGGTAAGACATTGACTATGACGAAACCTTCTCACCTATTGCTATGCTTAAATCCATTTGGATACTTCTGGATATATATCATCTCATCATGATTATGAAATATGGAAAAGGAATGTGAAAATAACTTTCCTTAATAGAAACCTATTTGAGGATGTGTATGTGATAGAATCCGAAGGTTTCACATCTGTTAACAAGAATAAAGTATGCAAACATTAACGGTCAATTTATGGACTAAAGCAAACATCCAGGAGCTAGAATTTCCATTTCGATGAGGCGATTAAAAAGTTTGATTTCTTGTAAAATTCAGACAAACTTTGTGTGTATCAAAAGGTTAGTGGGAGTGTGGTTATATTCCTAATATTATATGTTGATAACATATTACTTATAAGAAATAATTTGTCAGTTCTATAGTTAGTTAAAGTTTAGTTATCCACGACAATTTCCATGAAAGACATGAGAGAAGCAACTTACATCATAGGGATGAAGATCTATAAAGATGAACCGAAAAGATTGTTTGATTTTTTACAGTCGACATATATAGATAGAGTGCTAAAACAGTTTAATATGCCTGAATCTATGAAAGGTTTCATATCTATGAGGCATGGAATTCACCTTTCGAAATTTATGTGACCATATACAAAAGATAAAAGGATTTGGATGGATAAGATGCCTTATGCATCTGTAATAGGATATATCATATATGCTATGTTATGTACAAGACCCGATGTATCATATGCTCTGAGTGTTACAAGCAGATACCAGTCAGATCCAGGAATGGATCATTGGGCGGATGCCAAGATAATCCTTAAGTACTTAAGAAGAACTAAGGATATATTCTTGGTAAATAGAGATGAGCGGGTATACAGATATCAGTTTCCAAATGGACAAGGATGACTCTAAGTCTCAGTTTGGATTCATATTCATATTAAATGGATGTGTAGTTAGTTGGAAGAGTTCCAAGCAAGATACTATTGCAGATTCTACCTGTGAGGCGGAATACATTGCAGCTTCGGAAGTAACAAAGGAAACAATTTAGATGAAGAAGTTTGTTACCGAACTTGGGTGGTTCCATCCACTCTTGAAGCATTACGTATTTACTGCAACAACACTGGATTTATTGCGCAAGCAAAGGAACCTATGTCTCATCAGTGATCCAAACACATGCTTTGTTGCTATCATCTGATCAGGGAGATGATTAGTAGGAAAAAATACAACTTAAGAAAATTTCCACTGAAAGAAATCTAGTGAATCATTTGACAAAGACTCTACCACAAAACAAGTTTGAGAGTCACGTCCATGCTTATGGTTTAGGACACTGTGGCGATTGACATTAGGCCAAGTGGGAGTATTAGATTTTGAGAGATGCCCTAAGGCAATCGCCTTATGGTTGATAAATTAATTATTTATTTGATAAATATAGATTAACTATTTTAGTGCATATTATATATTTAAATAGTCTTAAACTCATTTACTGAATGTCAGTAATACAATTCATAGTATGAGAGAATTTATGATTGGATCACAACTTGTAATTATCTACATATGTAATTATGAACATATTGGAATTTCCCTAGTCGTCGAATTGGTGTATTCAGACATCATCAATTCTGTAAGATTAATAGTTGTTTCTTACTAGCTGGAGATATTGAGATGTTAAGAGTTAAACGTGGATGCTAGTTATGATAACTAATTCATTGGAGTGACTTGCTGTAAGACTTCGTATGGTTCTCTACATATATGGATATGTCTGTGAAATCTCTATTGCAGCTCGAGTGCAAGTTTCCTTAGACTTGAGGTATACAATTCATCTTGGTCATAGAGACTTATACTTTGACATCTTAATCAAGCATCTCCTTAGAGGTGTGGACTTAAGATGATTGGGCATAAGTTGAAATGTCCGAAGGTATTTGGATAGTCCACAGAGGATTCACTGATCCTTGCGAGGAGACCTATACCCTATGACCACTCGTTAGGATTATTATTCAAAGTCTTTGGCCAATGCATCACATGTTAAGAGTATGAGAACGAGGAAGTATTACTTGAGGTAGGTATAACGTAGTCAGTCTAGTGAGGGCAGACATATAGACTATGTCCTAAACCAAGGGGTTTAAGACGAGTGAAAGGAATGAGACAAGACTCACTGTAGTTGCTAAAGAATTCAAAATTAGTTCTGAGATCAACTGTAATTTTTTGATTAATTAGGGATCATGATGTATGACTAGGTGTCACTCATAATCATTCTATAATTAAGTAGTTAATTATAGGCGGCTAAGATAAATCGGGAACCTATTGAGTCACACGCACTACGAGTTTTTAAAAGATGTAAAACAAGTTAGAGAATATGATTCTCAGATTAAGAGATAAATGTTTGATTAGACCATACATAAAATAAATATAGAAACATTTGTCAGAATAGAATAGCGGATGATTCATATCTCTTATGAAAGAGTTGTACCCTATTTGATTTAGTCATGAACCAATTTGTTCAGCCATGAACCAACTTGATTTAGTTGTAAACCAAACTAAGGAGTTAATGGGCTAATTTTTGGTTAAGGCATAATAAGTTGGATTTGAGCTTTTTAATCCAACTCATTAAAGAGTACTATATGTTGATATGATTAAAAGAGAATTAATACACAATTCATTATTCCCTTGATTAGGTTTTGGAAACCTAAACCCAATACCTCTCTCTCCTTTTCCCTCTCTTGCCGCCGACCACAACAAGAGGATCTCCTATTGTTGTCGTGAGCCACCCAAAGTAAGAAGATCTTCCTTTTGCTTCTTCTTCCTCTTATTTGATCCTTCTCCTTCGCTTGTGGCTAGTACCTTCTGAAGGGGAAGCTTGTTCTCTTGGAGTATTGAAGAACTCGACGTGGATATTGATAGAGGCGAGGTTCGATAACATCGCAAAAGGGTGATGTCCTTCTCGTTACAAGTCATTCTTAAGGTATACCTAGAATAATTGTTATTCAATTTTATTTTGTTTTATGATCTTGTCTAGGCAGTTATATCTTGCATGTGCATGGTGTGTGTGATGTAATAAATTAGTTTGTTTATCATTAAGTCTTCCGTTGTGTATGTGTACGAAACGTATTTTCAGCATACTCTACATCGCATATCCTATCATTACTTTGTAATTTCGACTAGTAATTGATTCATAGTTCTTGTGAGATTGATATCTTTTATTATTTGATGACAACCGTGCAGTTGTGGTTTTCACACAACACAACTCTAATATTAGATAACAATCAAGTCTTATCCCATTATATATGATCAGTTATATAAATCTTTTTACACTATTAAATTTATCTCCTACTATATTATCGTTTATAATTAAATAAATTTATCTTGTTTTATTGTTACTAAAAAAAATAAATAAGTCTCCTCCGGATGGTGTGATGATTCAGATATGAAATATTGTCACATAAAGTTTTGAGGTTGAAATTCAGTGCGTCTGAGCATGTCTTCCCCCATATTATTTTTTTCCCACATTAATCCAACCAAAATACTAAAGAATTCATACATTCTTATCGAGTAAAACCGCACTAGTCAATGACTATTTTTGAATACCTTTAATTGATAAAAAAAATGCTCAAGTTGATTGGATTGACATAAAGTCATTTTGAGCAAATGGCTAAAGTTCAGAGCCAACTAATCAAACCTCCATCTAATTGAAATAGTGTAGTTAATTTGGAACTCAAGTTTAATCGAGTAAGACCATTGTATGGAGTTTGGCAACATCTAGTACATTACAATTAGTACATATGAAATATAATCACGTCACAACAAGATAATTCGCTCACATATTCTCAGGAGATTATTTTCCTGAAGATCTAATTTTTATTTTCATATGAATCTACGATCCGACTACAAATTTAAGTAATGAAGTATAATCGCGACTTGGGTCTTTGCTGCTATGAGTATTATTATTATTATAAATTGATTCATCCAGAAATTATGGCTGATATAATTCATCATAATGTATCCAGTCAATCCTAAAATAATAAGCAATATATTCTTTTAATAGCTAATTGAAAGTTCAACTAAGATTATAGCATATTGATTAAAAAAGAAAAAAAGAAAGAATGGTTTTAACATGAAAATCGAAAATCCTGTTAAGAAATGGAATATGTTTGATTAATAAAAAGAAAGTATGTGATGCAATTTCTTGTGGTCCCACATTCCAGCCAGCGGCGTATGGAGAGGGAGGGAGCAAAATATCTTATCGAAGGGGTAAAGTGGTAAAACAATACCAACGACAAGTTCTTAGCCACGCATGGTTCCCCAAATTCCTCGACCAAAATCAAAGTAATGAACGCCCTCAAGGCGCTGCAATTGCCACCAATCTTCTTCGTCCGCCCAAATGCATCAGTCGCCCACCGAACCAAGCCACCAGCAGGCCGTCGGCGGCGCTCTCTCTTCTGCTTCTGCACCGCCAACGACGCCGGCGGTTCCTCATCCTCGGAAGGCGACAAACGACGGCAGGAGCTGCTGGCCCGCATCGCTATGCTGCAAACCCAAAAGGTCCGCGTCACCGAGTTCCTGGACGAGCGCTCCGCCTACTTGACCCAGTTCGCTGAGGAGGCCAACGCCGAGTTGGAGCAGATCGGTGAGAAAGCCCTCAAGGACCTGGACGAGGCCAGCGCCAGGGTAGGGTTTCCCTTTCTCGCTCTTCTAATTACCTCTCCCTCCCTAAACCCCTTTCCTCCGATCCATCAATATCTATAAGTCACTCCCTCCCTCCCTCCCTCCCTCCCTTGTGTAGAGTAGATCTTGGAGAAGTTGGAAAGCCGCGCGCAGGCAATCGATGAAGCCGCGGAGGTAAACCGACAGGAGATGGAGCAGAGCGAGAAGGTGTTGGAGGAGTTCGAGGAGCAGATGGAGCGGGACCGGAACGAAGGCTTGTTCTTTAAGAGCCTGCGGGAGAAGTCGCCAGTGACGAAGGAGAAGACGGCAAAGGCGGCGAGAGAAGAGGCTCGGAGGCTCGAAGAGGTCGGCAGGAGGAGCGCGGCGGCGTCCAACATCCGCCGCAATATTTACTTGGCGCTCATGGTGGTACTGGCCGTCACCATTGGCAATGCCGTGTTGGTGTCTCCCGAGGTGGAGTGGCGGAAGGTTGCGGCGCTGGGGTTGATCTTCGTCGGCTTGCTTGCGCAACTCGTCTACGAAAAGAGTTTGGCGTCGGAAGAAGCGGACAAGTAGGAATGTACCGCTGAAGAAATATGTGTAATCTGAAACTAATCTTAATATAAATGTTACAACAATATAATAATAATAATAATATTATTATTATTATTATTATTATTTATGACCAATTCTTTATTTATTCTATTCTATTCAATTCTATCTTTTTAATGTTCGTTTTAATATTCAGTCAATGACGGCCACGTAAATATAACGACACAGTGATAAATACATAGTACTACAAGTTATTTTATACTGCAAAATAAAATTTTAAAAAAATTAATAGCATATTGACCACATTATCAAATAGGTACTAATTCAATACTTGTTCGTTTTTCCTTTAATATTTATAAGGTCCAACTTTGGCGAAGCCAAAAGAGATGGACTATTGATTATGTAAGGAAGATGGTTAGAGGATTGAGCATTTAAAAGATTAAGAACTTGATGAGATGATTATTTGGGAAAGTGAAACTATAACAACTTTCAAGTAGTTAGAAATGAGATAAGTACTTGGGGAAAGTGAAAATATAACAACTTTGAAGTAGTCAGAAAAACGTACGTGACCAAGTAAAGGGCGATACATGAACTGAGCTAACGGTTAAGTGCATTTAAGGAATTAATGATTTAATAGGAGATGATCTTATAGGCGAAATAAACTTTTAATTGAATGGTTATAGTTGAGTGACCTGTAATTTGGGTTTCAAATAATATGACTTGGAGACTCATTGATTATAGTCGATGAGCTAATCAACTAGAGGAAAATTCCAATTGGCTAATGTTCTGAGTTGATCTTATTGAAATTAAGAGAAGAAAAAATTAATCATATTATTAATCCAAAATTGATTAAGAAAAATATAGAGTACAAGACTTTTATATAATTAATTATAAAAAAAAAATCTAAAAGTTAAATTGAAAAGGTAAAAGACTAAATCTAAACCCTAAACTGAAAAGATAAAAGATTAAATTGCACTCAAAGGTATAAACAAATAATTCTAATAGATTATATAATATAAATTATATAATCTAACATCCCCCCTCAAACTCACGATGCTACAGCCAAAAACATTGAGAGTCTATCAGATAAAAATTGGAACCGCGAAGCGGAATGAGCCTTGGTAAACATATAAGCAATCTGTAGTTTTGAAGGAATAAAAGGCAATGTGATGGTATCAATCTGAAGATGGTAATGAGTAATGTGACAATCAATTTCAATATGTTTCGTCCGCTCATGAAAAATTGAATTACGCGTAATTTGATTAGCACTTTGATTATCATAATATAACGGAGTAGGTTGATGAAGAGAGACACTTATATCCGCAAGCAACAAACGCAACCAAACTATCTCACAAGTAGTTGAGGCCATGGAACGATACTCAGCTTCTGTGGAAGATTTAGAAATAACATCTTATTTTTTACTCTTCCAAGAAATGAGTGAATCACCAAGAAAAATGCAGAAGTCAGTGATTACGATCCATAGGATCACCAGTCCAATCCGCATCAGAGTATGCAAGCAGCTCAAGAGATGAAGTAGAAGGAAATAAAATGTTTTGAAATTGAGTGCCCCAAAGATACCTGAGAATACGAAGAACAACAGCCCAATGAACTGTAGTTGGTGCAGTGACAAATTGACTAACCACATGAACAACATACGTAATATCTAGATGAGTCACGGTAAGATAAACCAAGCTTCTAATAATAGTTTTGTACAAACTAGGATTCGACAGAGGTGAGCCATCAGATGGAGAATATCGAACATTAGTTTCAATAGGAGTATCAACAACTCTATTATCAGTAAGACGAGCACGCTCAAACAGATCAGATATATACTTTGACTGAGATAAAAGATAACCTTTCGGGGAATAAACAACCTCAATGCCCATAAAGTAACGTAATATACCCAAGTCTTTTATAGTAAAACAATGAGCCAACTCAGACTTCAAGGAAGCAATTCCATCAGAATCATCACCAGTAATAATCATGTCAAGAACATATAATGATAAAAGAATACGACCTGCACTCGTACATCTGACAAACAATGCTGAATCATGATTACTAGAATGAAAATCAAACAAAGTAATCACTGTAGAGAACTTCTCAAACCAAGCACGAGGTGCTTGTTTGAGACCATAAAGCGCTTTATGAAGCCTGCAAACTTCACCGGGTTTGTGTGAAATACCAGGAGGAGGTTGTTGGTGCAACCTTAGGTCAAGGTTGACCTGGGTGACCCGACTCGAGTTGACCTGACTCGAGGTATATTTTGATGTTTGACAAGAATAGAGAAGTTATATTTTGATGTTTGACAAGAATAGAGAAGTTATATTTTGATGTATGACAAGAATAAGAACTTGGGGGATTGTGGGTGCAACCTTTGGTCAAGGTTGACCTGGTTGACCCGACTTGAGTTGACCTGATTCGGGAAAAGTCCAAGTATGGAGACTTGGCACGCAAAGGTCCAAGCAGGGAGCTTGGCACGGGAAAAGTCCAAGTATGGAGACTTGGCACGGAAAAGTCCACGTATGGAGACTTGGCATGGAAAGGTCCAAGCAGGGAGCTTGGCACGAGAAAAGTCCAAGTATGGAGACTTGGCACGGAAAAGTCCAAGCAGTGAGCTTGGCACGGGAAAAGTCCAAGTATGGAAGCTTGGCATGGTAGGTCAGAGAGGGCTCGGTAGCTCGTTCTCTGGACTGGATGAAGTCGAAGAGGGCTCGGTAGCTCGTTCTCCGGACTAGGTCAGAGAGGGCTCGGTAGCTCGTTCTCTGGACCGGACGTGGAAGTCGGAGAGGGCTCGGTAGCTCGTTCTCCGGACTAGGTCAGAGAGGGCTCGGTAGCTCGTTCTCTGGACCGGACGTGGAAGTCGGAGAGGGCTCGGTAGCTCGTTCTCTGGACTAGGTCAGAGAGGGCTCGGTAGCTCGTTTTCTGGACCGGACGTGGAAGTCGGAGAGGGCTCGGTAGCTCGTTTTCTAGATCAGGAAGGCTTTAGGGTTTAAGGCTGGGAAATTGGATCGGTCTGCTGACCGATCCAGTGATACTATGGGTATCTGGATCGGTCTGCTGACCGATCCAGTGATACACTGATTCTCACTGTGGGTCATCTGATCAGTCTGGCGACCGATCAGCAACTAAACAAATTGGGAGAAGGAATTGGAGGGATCGGTCGGTGGACCGATCCACCTATGGCCTGATCGGTCCACAGACCGATCAGGGCTCGGCAACCAACTCTCTGTGAGAGTTGGGATCGGTCTGGGGACCGATCAGCCTAGGGCCTGATCGGTCCCCTGACCGATCAGATCCGCCCTGGACCGATCAGGGTGGAGCCTGATCGGTCCAGGTCTAGCCGTTGAGTCACAACGGCTAGATTTAGGTCTTTGTCTTCTTCTTCGCAGGTTCATATAAATCAAGATGTGGAGGGCCTCTACAGGGGTGGTTGATTTCTTCTTGCTCCTGCGATCTGAGCTTTGCTGAGCTCTCCATTACTGAAGCTTCGTGTGAGCTTCCCTCGGCTAGGTCTCCAACTGAACAGTTGCTACTGTGGTTGACATCCGTGAAGTTGCTGCTTCATCAACAGTCGACGAGAAGGCAAGCAAACTAGTGTTTTTACATTCATATTGTTCTTGGCTTCTTGCTATATTTCTTGTACTCTGATCTTGCTGTTGCAAGAGAAATTGTCATGAGGTTTCTCCACCCAGAAGGAGTTTTCATTAGCCGGTTTTCCGGGGTCTCATCCACCGACGGATTGATAGGATTCGTCCACCTTACGGACACGCCGAGAAGTAGGAGTATCATCTCCGAACCTCGTTATATCGTCGCGTTTGAGGTTTGATATTCTCCTGTTTTGTTTCTATTTTTTATTTCCGCTGCGCTAACTCAAATTGTAGGAAGAGACGAGAATTTGGGGTCGGCTATTCACACCCCCCCTCTCTAGCCACGTCCGAAGGTCCTAACAGAGGTGTCATATAAACTTCTTCATGAAGATCACCATTTAGAAATGCATTCTTGACATCCATCTGAGATATTCTCCATCGACAAACAGAAGCAATAGCATCAGAGTATGAACAGTTGTCATTTTTGCAACAGGAGCAAATGTTTCTTCATAATTCATGCCATATTCCTGAGAATAACCTTTAGCAGCAAGACGAGCTTTGTATTGTTCGATAGATCCATTAGATTTAGTTTTGATCTTATATACCTAACGAGAACCAATAGTATATTTTCCTAGTGGCAATGGAACCAAATTTCATGTATGACTCTGATGCAAAGCAGTTAGTTCCTCAGCCATATCACTCTGCCAAAGTGGGTTACAAACAGCTTCTTTATAGGATTCAGGCTCAGAAAGATAATGAGTAGATGCAATAAATGAAGCAAAAGAACGAGAATAACAAGAGTAAGTAAAATCTGGTAGTTTAGTAGACTTATAAACACAAGTGGATTGACGACGATGGAGAGAAGGATCATCTGCAACCTCAGGAGATAATTGGGTAGTGGCAGAAAGAGGAACATGTGGAGCGGATATCTCGAGAACCAAATGTTGGTGTGGGTAGCACTAACGGTCTAACTCAGGTTTTGATGAATGATAAATCAGGTTAAGTTAGTTTGTTATTGTCTAACACTTTGATCGAGAGTGCAGGAGAAGTCCAGACAGGTCGACGGGCTGACCGGATGTCTGGCACGAAGCCCAGCTAGGTTGACGGGCTAACCGGATAGTTGGCACGAAGTCCAAGCGAGTCGATGGGCTGACCGGACGCTTAGGCACGAAGTCCAGCTAGGTTGACGGGCTAACCGGATAGCTGGCACGAAGTCCAGACGGGTCGACGAGCTGACCGGACGTTTGGCAGGTAAGTAAGGTAGGTCACTGGAGGGAAGTGACAGCGAGGACGCGTTCCCGGGAAGGTAACATTAGGCGTCGATCCGGCTTAGATCCATTTCGGATATCTAAGTCGAGATCGTGACTAGATTCCGGTCTCGGAAAGACGGAATCTAAGTCATACTCTTTTCTATTAAATCATATTAGTTTGTTGAACTTTAATTGTGCTAACAATCTGTTTTACAGGATATATATATTTGCCTCGGACTAACTCTATTTTGCAGGAGAAGGAGTTTCTGGAAATAGGAGGTCCGGGCGCCCGGAAGGGATCCGGGCGCCCGAAAGCAAATATTATCCATACCGAGTCGTCGCCACGTGGAGTTCGCTGATTAGACTTGCCACGTCGCACCAGGGCGCTCGGAAGGGATCCAGGCGCCCGGAGCAGCATATAAAAGAAGCCCCAGGGGTGGAGCTTCAACATCAATTCAGAACTCTTAGATTGCTTGCTCTGCTGCTCTGCACTCCAACGACGCTAACGAATCTCCGACAACGCGCTCTTGTCCTTGTAGTTTTCCTTCTGTCGGTATAGCTTTGTTTTACTTTTTATTAGCATCTCTTGTACTGTCTTTGTAATTATTATTTTGAATTGCTAGTAAATTACCCAACGAAAGTACTCACGGAGTACGGGCCTTCGAGTAGGAGTCGTCACAGGCTCCGAACGAAATAAAAACACCGTCTTCATTTGTCTATTATTTATAATTCTGCCGCGCTTACACTCGTTATTTTTTGAATCGATATTCACCCCCCCCCCCTCTATCGAATTCTCACGATCCAACAAGTGGTATCTGTTAGGATGTATACTAAAAGCCTAGCTTTTGGTATAAATATTTATCTAGAAATAAGAATCACATTGGTCAAATGTCTACATTTATGATAAATGTAGTTGTTCAATTAATTTATATTGTAGATAACATGGTGTGTGGTGTTACACACAGAGGATCATGTTATCAGTACCTTATAAATTATAAATAGTAGCTCACAATCAAGATGGAAAGGAACAAACCATTGGAAGATCGTAGTGTAATTAGGTATTAGTTTGTCTTAACTATATAATTACACTAGTACACTTAGAGTGTATTGAGTAGGACCATTAGAGGTCATCTCTTTTATACTGACTTTATAAAGGGACAAAAACCTCAGTTATTATGGAAGTGTGTGCTCTTAATCTTAATATAATAACAAGCACATATATTTGATATTTATTTCTTTAATTTATCAATGGGTGAGATTTAGTTCGATAAATCAATAAGCCTGATAAGTTGGGAAATGATATCACTTATAGTGTGTGTTGTTGATTATAGAAGGAAACTGTGTCCTAGTAATCTAGGTTGATAATGTCCCCAAGAGGAGCTCATAAGGATTGTCATGTTAAACCCTACAGGTGGACTTAGTCCGACATGACGATAAGGTTGAGCGGTACTATTCTTGGACTAAGATATTAATTAAGTGAGTTGTCAGTAACTCATTTAATTAGTGGACATTCGATATCTTAAACAAAGGGAGACTAACATACTCATAATAAGAAGGAGCCCAAAATGTAATTTGGGATTGGTGCAGTAGTTCAATAATAGTTCTTTAGTGGAATGAATTATTATTGATGAAATTAAGTTCTGTGTTCAGGGCGAACACGGGAAGCTTAATTTCATCGGGAGATCAAAACCAATTCCTCCTCTCGGTCCATATCGTAGCCTCTTGTATATAGAGATTTATACCCACCACATACCCACCTTCTTACCCATCCAATGGGGCCAGCCAAGCTAGCTTGGAACCCAAGCTAGGGCCGGCCAAGACCAAGTGGATGAGCCAAGTTGGTGGCTGGCCAAAGCTTGGGTCCCAAGCTTAGGTGGCCAGCCACTAGAATATTAAAAAGGATTTTTATTAAAATTATTTCTTATGTGGATATCATAGTTTTAAAAGAGAGTTTAAAAATTAAAAATTTCCTTTTATAGCTTTCTACAAAAGATTAAGAGAAGAGATTAATCTCTTTCCTTATTTGTAGATTAAAAGGATGGTTTTAATTTTTGGTAAAAACTTTCCTTCTTTGTAAATCATCTACATGTTTAAAAGAGAGTTTAAAATTTGAAATCTTTCCTTATTTGTTGAATAAAAGGTGGATTTTAAATTTTAAGAAAACTTTCCTTTTTAACCATGTTCATGATTTAAAAGAGAGTTTAAAAATTAAATATTCTCTTTTATAAGTTTCTACAAGAGATTAAGAAAAGATTTGATATCTTTCCTTATTTGTAGATTAAAAGAGATTTTAATTTTTAGAGATAACTTTCTTTTTATCCACATGTTTAAAAGAAAGATTTTAATTTATAAAATTCCCTTTTTACTAACCATGAAGGGATTAAAATTATTGGAGAAATTTTTATAAATTTCTAGAGACAAATTAGGAAGTTTTAATTAATTAAAACTCTCCTTATTTTTAGCTTGTGGTGGCCGACCATATGAATTGAGAAAAGAAAATTAATTTTTAATTAATTAAATTTTCCTTTTCATGGCAAAAGAATTAAGGAAGTTTTTATTAAAATTTCCTTATTTGCCAAGACCAAGGATTATGAAAGAGGGGGTAGAGGTGCCTTCATGGGTGAACGACTCTATTCTATTTTTCCTCTCTTTTCTCCTTGGGTGTGGCCGGCCCCTCCTTTTCCTCTCCTCTCCTTTGTGTGGCCGAAACCTTCTCTTTGTGGAGATAGCTTTGGTGGCTGGATCTAAGAAGGAGAAGAAGGAGAGAAAAGAAGTCTCTTTTCTAGCATCCCTTGGAGCATTGGTGGTGGTTGAATCTCTTCATCCTTGGAGGTGCTCTTGTTGTGGCCGAACCTTGCAAGGAGAAGAAGAAGGTGCTTTGGTGGTTTCTCATCTCAGAAGATCGTTGCCCACACAACGTCTGAGGTTAGAAGAGGAATACGGTAGAAGACCTAGAGGTTTTTTGTTTGCAAAAGAAAAGGTACACTAATATTTAATTTCCGCATCATACTAGTTTTATTTCTGTGTAAAAATACCAAATACAAGAGGCATGCGATTCTAGTATTTCGAATTAGTTTTCGATGTTATATTATTTTGTTTTTCTTTTCCTTGTGATTTGATTGTTCCTTTTGGTTGACCTAAAGTTATTTAAGGAAATTAAATATTAGCTTTCCTTAAAAGGCTTTGTCTAGGCGGTGGTGGTTGTTCCCATATCCAAGAAGGTCATGTGCCTCGCCATGCAGTCCTGGAAGCCAATTTTAGAAATTAATATTTAATGGAATTAATAACCTAGGTGATTTGGATCGAACGTGTTAAGTTCTGCAGGAAATCCAAGTCTAAACCTAAAAGAACAAATAAATTAAACTTAGGATCAAACGTGTTAAGTTCCGCAGGCGATCCGAGTTTAATTTAAAAGAACACATGGTAGCTAGGAAAATGTTCAAACCTTTGTACACAATTTTTGTACAGTGGAACCATTAGGTTTTCCGAGTAGCAACCAACAATTGGTATCAGAGCTAGGGTTTTGCCTCTGTGGATTTGGTGTTAGTTTAATTATGTACATGTCATACATAATTTAGGCAGGAGAATAGTAGGATGTGCTAACTTTGTGGATGCAGGATCCAACTATTATGACTTATAGATATTGTGTGTGTGATTGGACCTTTGGACATGTCAAGGGCATTTTATTGTGTGTGCATGATTGTATTATAAAATACAGTAGGAGCTGTATTTAGTTTTATTAGGATTTTATTTTTTGATCTAGATACATGTACATTCCTTCGAGGAATATAGGATCGAAAAATCTAAAATTCTATTTATGTCGCGGATCAAATCTTGCAAGGCGTGGAACCTTTTGAAGATCAGAGGCGCAGCGGAACAAGGAGCAAGATGGATGTGACAACTAGACCCGGTGGTGGTGGCCAAAGATGGCAGCAGCTAGGGTTGGCGACACACGGAGGACAACAATAGATAAAAGCCATAATAGTTGAAAATTAGTTTTTCTATTTATTGCTTTTTATGTTGTGCTGTGTGTGCTTGTTAGTATGCATGTTAAGTAGGCTAGCATAGTCAAAATTCCTCACTTTAAATAACTAAGTGGGAGAGGGATTTATTTTTAAATAAATTCCACGGTCTCCATTACTGGTTTATAAGTGATGCAACAAGCTTGCGCGTTGGCTCTGAGTGCCTTCCTCCATATCGGATGAGCTTGTTTGCGGATCACTAGATTAAACTTCTATTTTGGATGACTATAGGAAGTTAATTAAGAGCGTGTGATCTTCCCCATCGGAAGGGGCACAATCTTATTAATGGACTTAGTGTCAAGTAATGGTATACACTTAGGCACGTCTAATAGTATCCTCCCCATCGGAGTCACTACTATTATTTGTGTGACCGAAGAAAACCAACTATTAATTTGTCAAATAAATAGGTTGACAAGATAATAAAATTAAAAACCCCTCTTACAAATGTTTGATTTTGTGTACGTCCACACTATCGTGGCATACAAAATTCACGGTGTTTGAGGTAATTTTATTTGTCATAAATATTTTTTGACAAGATAATTAATGGGTAAACCCCTCCTCTTATAAATGTTTAATTTTGTATACGTCCACACTATCGTGGCATGCAAAATTCATGGTGTTTGAGGTGTTGGTGAATTTAAATAATATTGTTTGAGGAATCAATGTTATTTTAAATTCAAAGTTTTGACCAAAATATTTAATCTAAGATAGACCAACTATTAATTTTATTTGTCATAAAGTTAAGATGACGAGATAATAAAATTAATGGACAAAATATCCTTTTGAATTTGTATACATCCACACTATCGTGACATACAAAATTCACGGGGGTTTTAAAAGTGTTGGTCTTGACCAAATATTTTTTTGATTCTTAGGATTTAAAATGTTTATCAATTCCCTAGTTGTTATACTATAGAAAAGACTTAGTAGTCCTAATTGTAATGATTGGAAATAGGACTTGGACATTAAGGTAGACTGTCTTCTTAGAACTAAGAACAATATATGTGTATTTAATTCATTAGTTGAAACATGTTTAGTGGTGTTATCTACCAGAACCTGGAGTGTAGATACAGATGCCATTAATCATGTCCGCAATTCATTGCAAGGTTCCAGAAAACCCGACAACTAAATAAAAATAAAAACACCGTCCACATGGGCACTGCTGTAAAAGTGGCAGCTGTTGCAATGGGAGATGTTTATCCTTTGATAAGAATAAAATATGGATTTTAAGTAATTGTCTTTACGTACCAAGTTTAGAAAGAACTAGTTTTCAGTTTCTAAACTATTCAAAGAACTTGATATTCTGCCTCTTTTAAAGTTGTTATTAAGAAAAAGAGGGAAGTTATTTGTTCTGGTACGTTGGTTGGTAATTTATAAATTCAATAACTCCCACGATGCAACAAATGGAAATTAGTAACACATCTTCTAACCATAAGAGAAAGAACCTTCAAAATAACCAAACATATCTTTGGCATCTAAGGTTAGGTTATATTAACTTGAGTAGGATTCAAAGGATAATAATCGATGAACTCTTGGGTTCATTGGTAGAGGAAAATTTTCCAACATGCGAGTCTTACTTGGAAGGAAAAATAACCAAGAAGATTTTAAGTCTAAGGGGTATGGAGCCAAAGATATGTTGGAATTGGTTCATTCTGATTTGTATGATCATATGACTGTCCAGACAAGAGGTAGTATCGAATATTTCATCTATTTTATAGACAACTATTCAAGATACAAATACATTTACTTAATGTGCCGCAAGACTATGTGCTTTGATTAGTTCAAAGAGTACAAGGTTGATACGGAGAAACGTTAAAGTAAAAGTATCAAGTCGCTATGGTAAGATCGTAGTGGCAAATACCTCTTGGGACAATTTAGGAGTTACTTATCAAAAGTAGGGATTCAATCCCAACTAACTGCACCTGGTACACCCCAACAGAATGGTGTAGTAGAAAGAAGGTATATGACTCTTATGGAAATAATTAGATTGATGATGAGTTATTCAAAACATTAACAAGTTCATTTTAAGGATATACTCTGAAAAAGAAAGTGAACATAGTACCTTCCAAAGTCAGAACTCTCTACTCATATAGAATTGCTGAATAGGCGTAAGCCTATTTTGAAGCATATTCGGATTCGGGTAGTCCAGCACATATGCTGAAGAGAGACAATGATAAGTTGGACAGGAATTCACTTGTTTGTGGGTTATCCTAGAGAAATGAAAGTAGGTTTATAGTCTTAAAAATCAGAAGGTCATTGTTAGTATCAATGACCGATTTTTAGAAAAGGACTATGTAATAAACCACATGCCCATAAGTAAATTTGTTCTTAAGGAAATAATAAAGGACATGTCTAATCTAGTACCAACTGTACAAGATAAAATATCACAAGAAACTGCAACACGTATCATAAATGATACACAATTACAGACAGTGCCTCATCGTAGTGGGAGCGTTGTCAAGCAACCTAAGAGATTCATGTTTTGGGAGAGTCTTTGGACTTGATCCCAAATGAACATGAGCCTGATTCCGGACATATGATAAAGCACTCCAAGATAAAGATGTAGAATCTTGGCAAAGAGTAATGAATACAGAATTAGAATATATGTATTCTAATCTGGAAGCTTGTAGAACCACCAGATGGTGTAAAAGCCATTGGGTGTAAAAAGGTCTACAATAGGAAAAGAAGGATAGACAGGAAGGTGTGAACTTCCAAAGCAAGGCTTGTTGAAAAGGGAAACCTTTTACCGGTAGCCATGTTTTAGCCTATCCGGATTCTTTTATCTATTGCTGCTCATATGGACTATGAGATTTGGCAAGTGGATGTCAAGACAGCATTCCTTAATGGAAGTCTTGAAGAAAGCATCCATATAAAGTAACCAGAAGGGTTCATTGCAAAGGGCAAAGAGCATCTTGTGTGTAAGCTCAATCAGTCTATGGACTGAGGCAAAGTTTCAAGGTCTTGGAACATCCGGTTTATCAAAATGATCCATACCTATGGATTTATTTAGTAACCGGAAAAGTCATGTGTATACAAAAAGTGTGATGGAAACGTGGTGGTATTTCTTGTACTATACGTAGATAACATTTTTGGTAGTTGGAAACAATATCAAAATACTGTCAGAAGTAAGTGTATGGTTGTCCAAACAATTCGATATGAAGGACATGGGAGAATGTATATATTCTTGGGATCAAAGAAATAAGGGATCGCAAGAAAAAAATATTTTACTTATCCCAAGCTTCATATATCGAAAAAATCCTTGCTCGTTTTAAGCATGCAAAACTCCAAGAAAGGTTTCTTACCTTTTTAGCATGGAGTAACTTTATCTAAAGAAATGTCTTCGTAGACATCAAAGGAGATAGAGGAAATAAAGGTAGTTCTTTATGCTTCGGCTGTCGGAAGCCTAATGTATGCTATGCACGAGATCAGAAATCTGTTTTGCCAAGGGCACAGTTAGCAAATATCAAAGTAACCCTGGACAAGGACATTGGGCTGCAGTAAAGTATATATTGAAGTACTTTAGAGGCACTAGAGATTATATGCTAACTTACAAGGCAGTTAATTTAGTCCCTGTGGGTTGCACGGATTTTGACTTCCAGTCGGATAGGGACAATAGTAAGTCAACCTCGGAGTTTTGTGTTTACTTTAGGAGGTAAAGTCATAACTATGGAAGAGTGATAAGCATAGGTGTTTTTCTGGACTCCACCATAGAAGCTGAGTATATGGCAAGCCTCTGAGGTAGTCATAAAAGCTGAATGACTCAATAACCTCAAGATAGACTTAGATATGATTTCTGGTTTGTCCAAAGATTATTACAATTTATTGTAATAATAGTGGTGCAGTAGCAAACTCTAAGAAACCATGAGTCTATAAGGCAAGTAAACACAATAGAGCGCAAGTACCACCCAATACGAGAAATCATATAAACGAGGAGAAGTTGTTGCTGCCTAGATTGCATCAGATGATGACCTATAGATCTTTTCACTAAGGCCCTTAAGGCAAGAGCTTTTGAAAGGTTGGGAATCAGATGTATGACAGCAGATATAGCAGCTTAGTCTTTTAGTATAAGTGGGAGATTGTTAGGATGTATACTAAAAGCCTAGCTTTTGGTATAAACATTTATCTAGAAATAAGAATCACATTGGTCAAATGTCTACATTTATGATAAATGTAGTTGTTCAATTAATTTATATTGTAGATAACATGGTGTGTGGTGTCACACACAGAGGATCATGTTATCAGTACCTTATAAATTATAAACAGTAGCTCACGATCAAGATGGAAAGGAACAAACCATTGGAAGATCGTAGTGTAATTAGGTATTAGTTTGTCTTAACTATATAATTACACTAGTACACTTAGAGTGTATTGAGTAGGACCATTAGAGGTCGCCTCTTTTATACTGACTTTATAAAGGGACAAAAACCTCAGTTATTATGGAAGTGTGTGCTCTTAATCCTAATATAATAACAAACACATATATTTGATATTTATTTCTTTAATTTATCAATGGGTGAGATTTAGTTCGATAAATCAATAAGCCCGATAAGTTGGGAAATGATATCACTTATAGTGTGTGTTGTTGATTATAGAAGGAAACTGTGTCCTAGTAATCTAGGTTGATAATGTCCCCAAGAGGAGCTCATAAGGATTGTCATGTTAAACCCTGCAGGTGGACTTAGTTCGACATGATGATAAGGTTGAGTGGTACTATTCTTGGACTAAGATATTAATTAAGTGAGTTATCAGTAACTCATTTAATTAGTGGACATTCGACATCTTAAACACAGGGAGACTAACACACTCATAATAAGAAGGAGCCCAAAATGTAATTTGGGATTGGTGCGGTAGTTCAATAATAGTTCTTTAGTGGAATGAATTATTATTGATGAAATTAAGTTGTGTGTTCGGGGCGAACACGGGAAGCTTAATTTCATCGGGAGATCAAAACCAATTCCTCCTCTCGGTCCCTATCGTAGCCTCTTGTATATAGAGATTTATACCCACCACATACCCACCTTCTTACCCATCCAATGGGGCCGGCCAAGCTAGCTTGGAACCCAAGCTAGGGCCGGCCAAGACCAAGTGGATGAGCCAAGTTGGTGGCCGGCCAAAGCTTGGGTCCCAAGCTTTGGTGGCCAGCCACTAGAATATTAAAAAGGATTTTTATTAAAATTATTTCTTATGTGGATATCATAGTTTTAAAAGAGAGTTTAAAAATTAAAAATTTCCTTTTATAGCTTTCTACAAAAGATTAAGAGAAGAGATTAATCTCTTTCCTTATTTGTAGATTAAAAGGATGGTTTTAATTTTTGGTAAAAACTTTCCTTATTTGTAAATCATCTACATGTTTAAAAGAGAGTTTAAAATTTGAAATATTTCCTTATTTGTTGATTAAAAGGTGGATTTTAAATTTTAAGAAAACTTTCCTTTTTAACCATGTTCATGATTTAAAAGAGAGTTTAAAAATTAAATATTCTCTTTTATAAGTTTCTACAAGAGATTAAGAAAAGATTTGATATCTTTCCTTATTTGTAGATTAAAAGAGATTTTAATTTTTAGAGATAACTTTCTATTTATCCACATGTTTAAAAGAAATATTTTAATTTATAAAATTTCTTTTTTACTAACCATGAAGGGATTAAAATTATTGGAGAAATTTTTATAAATTTCTGGAGACAAATTACGAAGTTTTAATTAATTAAAACTCTCCTTGTTTATAGCTTGTGGTGGCCGACCATATGAATTGAGAAAAGAAAATTGATTTTTAATTAATTAAATTTTCCTTTTCATGGCAAAAGAATTAAGGAAGTTTTTATTAAAATTTCCTTATTTGCCAAGACCAAGGATTATAAAAGAGGGGTAGAGGTGCCTTCATGGGTGAACGTCTCTATTCTATTTTTCCTCTCTTTTCTCCTTGGGTGTGGCCGGCCCCTCCTTTTCCTCTCCTCTCCTTTGTGTGGCCGAAGCCTTCTCTTGGTGGAGATAGCTTTGGTGGTCGAATCTAAGAAGGAGAAGGAGGAGAGAAAAGAAGTCTCTTTTCTAGCATCCCTTGGAGCATTGGTGGTGGTTGAATCTCTTCATCCTTGGAGGTGCTCTTGTTGTGGCCGAACCTTGCAAGGAGAAGAAGAAGGTGCTTTGGTGGTTTCTCATCTCGGAAGATCGTTGCCCACACAACGTCTGAGGTTAGAAGAGGAAAACGGTAGAAGACCTAGAGGTTTTTTGTTTGCAAAAGAAAAGGTACACTAGTATTTAATTTCCGCATCATACTAGTTTTATTTCTTTGTGAAAATACCAAATACAAGAGGCATGCAATTCTAGTATTTCGAATTAGTTTTCGATGTTGTGTTATTTTGTTTTTCTTTTCCTTGTGATTTGATTGTTCCTTTTGGTTGATCTAAAGTTATTTAAGGAAATTAAATATTAGCTTTTCTTAAAAGGCTTTGTTTACGCGGTGGTGGTTGTTTCCATATCCAAGAAGGTCATGTGCCTCGCCATGCAGTCCTGGAAGCCAATTTTAGAAATTAATATTTAATGGAATTAATAACCTAGGTGATTTGGATCGAACGTGTTAAGTTCCGCAGGAAATCCAAGTCTAAACCTAAAAGAACAAATAAATTAAACTTAGGATCAAACGTGTTAAGTTCCGCAGGCGATCCGAGTTTAATTTAAAAGACCACATGGTAGCTAGGAAAAGATTCAAACCTTTGTACAAAATTTTTGTACAGTGGAACCATTAGGTTTTCCGAGTAGCAAACAACAGTATCAGAGCAGGTACCGCTCTGATTTGGTGCAACCACCAATCAGACAGGGGGTGAAATATTAACTTTTATTTTTCGGTTTTCAGTTTTACACTTAATTCCAATCTGGTATTATTACCTGTTTTGAAAAATTTTTTCGTTGCAATTAAATCTAAATTGGTGCAACACCAATTTAGATACTTCTATTATTTTTTTCCCACACTGCTAATCCAAGACCAAGTCTTGGGATATTATTTTTTGTCGTTGTTTACTTGTGTGCAGGATGTCTCAACTAGAAGGCTTCAACACAGTACGCCCTCCCCTATTCAACGGGGATGACTTCTCGTACTAGAAGAAAAGAATGGAGGTGTACCTAAAGACGGACTACGATAAATGGTTTAGCGTCATAAAGACCTACCGAGCTCCAATCGACAACTCCGGAAATCTACTAGACCCGGAACAGTGGACTCCGGACATGAGGAAAAAGGCGTTGACGGAAAATAAAGCAATCAACATGCTCCACTGAGGTCTAACACGAGAAGAGCTGAACCGGGTCGGACCGCATCAGAACGCTAAAGAATTATGGGACAAACTGATCGTGCTGCATGAAGGAATGAGCGACGCAAAGGTAACAAAAAGAGACTTTCTTTTAAATAAAATATTTAATATAAAAATGCAGGAAGGGGAAATAGCAAGTCAACTGCACGCGAGGATCAAGGACATTCTCAACGGACTCCACGCGATAGGCCACCAGATGGAAAACAGAGACTTAATAAGGTACACACTAAATGCTTTTCCACGTAATAGTTTGTGGGCATCGATCATAGATGCCTACAAAATTTCCAAAAATTTATCTAAATTAAAGTTAGATGAGCTTTTTTGTGAGTTAGAACTGCATAAACAAACTAATGCTGGAGCCGAAAAAGGTGTTGCTTTATTTGCAGGCTCCTCCAAAGAAAAGAAGAGCAAATATGAATCTGAAGAAGATTCCGATCAAGATTCCGAAGACGAAGAATAACTGGTGAACTTGGTAAGAAAAATGTTCACCAGGAGAAAAAGGAGCTTCAGCAAGAAGGACCTTCAAAAGATCAGTTCTCCCGCAGAACAAAAGAATGTGACTTGCTTCGGATGCAACAAAAAGGGGCACTACAAGAACGAATGCCCAAGACTGAAGCTCGACAAACCGAAGCCGACCAAAAAGAAGGCCCTCAAAGCAACGTGGGACGACTCCTCCTCGGATGAATCGGAGGTAGAAGAGCAGAAGCACCAGAGCCACCTCGCGCTAATGGCCCGCGAAGCTGAAACGAAAGATGAATCGGGAGATGAATTGGAAGACGGGTCCGAACTCGAATCGAGCCACGAGTCCGTACTCGTTTCCGAAGGCCCGGATGAGGAATATTTCAATTTAAACAATTTTTTTTTAAAAATTATTTCCTGCTTAAATAGTAAATTGGTTAAAATAGAAAATGAAAACAAATCACTCCTTGAGGAAAATCAAGACCTCAAGAAACAAATCAAAAATTCAAATCCAACTCAAGATCTAACACTTGAGGAGAATTCATCATTAAAATCATAAATTAATAAGTTAAAAGAAATGCTAGAAAAATTCACTACAAGATCAAAAAAATCTAGACTTAATCCTGAATAATCAAAAGGCGTGTTATAATAAAACTGGACTCGGATATAAGTCGAACTCAAATAAAACTTTTAAATCATTAATAACTCAATACAAATCAACTAATCAAGCTTGGGTTCCGAAAGCGTGTTTGATCACGCAAGTAGGACTTAATCAATATTATATACCTAAAGAAAAAATATATTATATAAACTCGAATAAACCAAATCAAAAACCAAAATACAAACCTAAATCAAAAAATTTAAAATTTAAACATTTTAAAACTCAACAAAATATAAATTATCACCAAGTTAATTATAACTATAAATGAGATAGACACAAACCTAAAACGAAAATTTAAATTAAAGGCCAATAATTCAGGGGAGGCTCCAGAATAGCTGGCACCTCCAAAACTAACTTACCCGATAGGGTAACCCAAATAAACTAACCCGGCTGGGTAATTAGGATTAGTTAAAAAGGGATCCAGTTTAACTTGAATCATGGTACTGGTGAAGTTTTTTGATGATAGTACGTTGGGGAAGCTTGGACATCGCATGTCTAGAAAGATATGACTTCAATCTGGTGCATTTGGCCAAGTGGAACCGACCGAAGCTACCTTTAAATGGATCCTAACTAGTTAGACCAAGGTTTAGTACTAAGCTCCGTGGATAGGACTATTCGGAAAACCTTGAAAGGTTGGTTACTTCTAATGACGTCCAAGTGACTCACCAAGCTTAGAAGTTTATCCGAAGAATGCCTATTTGTTGAGACCAAAGCTAAACCTGAATCTAACACAAGTTAAACCAAACTCTATAATTAAATCTAATTCATCTCACAAAATTATAGGATTCCCTGATTGAAAACTTAGATCGGGTGAGATGACTAAGGATCAAAATTAAATTTCGAATTAAATTAAATTTCGAATTAAATTAATTAAATTAAATTTCGAATTAAATTAATTAAATTAAATTTCAAATTAAATTAGTTAAGTTAAATTTTGAATTAATCAAATTTCGAATTAAATAACTAAAATGAATTACGATTAATTTATTTTTAACGTTAAAAATTAAATTAATCTTAAAAATTATTTTAAAAATTATTATCTTAAAATTAAATTAACTTTAAAAAATTATTTTAAAAATTAAATTAATTTAAAAAAAATACTTAAAAAAAAATTAAATTAACTTTAAAAAATTATTTTAAATATTAAATTAATTATTTTAAAAATTAAATTAACTTTAAAAATTAACTTAACTTTAAAAATTATTTTAAAAATTAAATTAACTTTAAAGATTATTTTAAATTTTAACTTAAAAAATTATTTTAAAATTTAACTTTAAAAGTTTATTTTAAAATTATTATTTTAAAAATATAACTTTAAAAATTATTTTAAAAATTTAACTTTAAAAATTTATTTTAAAAAATTTAACTTTAAAAATTTGAACTTTAAAAATTATTTTAAAATTTAACTTTAAAAATTATTTCAAAAAAAAATAAAAAAAAATAATCTTAAAAGACTAACCTAAATTCCTACTCATTATAGGAAACCAAGTGGATTTTGGACAGTGGTTGCTCCAAACACACTTACAAAAGCTTAGGAACAGTTGCCTTTAGAAACAACGACAAACTCAAGGTAATTAGTATAGGTAATATTGAATTAAAAATAGATTTCATAATTACAAATGTTCTACTTGTCGAGAATTTTAAATACAATCTCCTGAGTATCAGTCAATTGTGTGATACTAGGTATAAGGTTAAATTTCTATCCACAGATTGTTTAATCAAACATCTAGAGAATCCTACTATAAGCCTAAAAGGTTTTAGAAAAGACAACATCTATGCTATCAACTTAACCACTTCCTCAATTAAGTGCTATTTAACACAAAAAGAAGAAACTTGGTTATGGCATAGGAGAATGTCTCACACCAACTTTAGAAATATAAGCAAATTAAATGGACTAGTGAGAGGCTTACCAAAATAACCTAACCTAGATTCAACCATCTGTAATGCTTGTCAACAATGTAAACAAACAAAATCCACTCACAAACCAACCAATCAGCCACAAACCAACTCAATATTAGAACTTCTACATTTAGACCTTTTTGACTCCCATGGAGTCAAATCCATAAATGGAAACTTATATTGTTTAGCAATACTAGATGATTATTCTAGGTTTACTTGGGTAAAATTCTTAAAACATAAAGACGAAACTTTTGAAATCTTTACAAACTTTTGCAAACAAATTGAAAACGAAAAAAATCTTAAAATTAAAAGAATTAGGAGTGATAACGGGGGAGAATTTAAAAATCATAATTTTAACAAATTCTGTCTTGAAAATGGCTACCATCACGAATTTTCGTGTCCTAAAACCCCCCAACAAAATGGAATTGTAGAAAGAAAAAATAGAACCTTACTGGAAACCTCTAGAACTATGTTAAATGAATATAACTTACCTAAATATTTTTGGACAGAAGTTGTTAGTACAACCTGCTATGTGCAAAATAGAACAACATTAAATAAAAGACATAATAAAACCTTCTTTGAAATATTTTATAACAAAAAACCCAACATAAAATATTTTAAAGTATTTGGGTGTCCAGCCTTCATCTTAAATACTAGAGAACACTTAGGAAGATTTACCTCTAAAGTAGAAAATGGAATTTTTGTAGGATATTCTCTAAACAGTAGGGGTTATAGAATATATAATAAAATTACGTTAAAAATCGAGGAAACCACAAATGTAAAATTTGAAGAAACCCAAGGACAAACTCAACTTCAACCTATTGAAAATAATAATTCTGAAGAAACCAATCAATCCCTAGACTATGAAGAAGATGAACATACTCAAGAAAATCAACCCCCTAGAACTATAAGAGTCAACCTTAACTATCCAACTGATCAAATAATTGGTGACCCAGACCTAAGGGTTCAGACCAAATCATCCTTTAGGAACCTAAGTTAAATTTCCCTGATTTCAAAAATTGAACCCAAAACTGTAGCTGAATCCCTACTTGATCCAGATTGGATCATCGCTATGCAAGAAGAACTAGCTCAATTTGAGCATAATGAAGTTTGAGATCTAGTACCACCACCTAAAGATAAGAAAATAATAGAAACAAAATGGGTATTTAGAAACAAATTAAGTGAAACTGGGGAAATTACTAGGAATAAGGCTACGCTAGTTGCCAAAGGGTTCAGTCAAGTTGAAGGACTTGACTACGATGAGACCTATGCCCGAGTAGTCAGATTAGAATCCATTAGAATGTTACTAAGTTATGCAGCCCATAAGGGATTTAAACTATATCAAATGGATGTTAAGTCAGCTTTTCTCAATAGACTAATAAAAGAAGAAGTTTATGTAGGTCAACCTCCTGGGTTTGAAAATCTAGAACACCCTAATTATGTCTTTAAGTTAAAGAAAGCATTATATGGACTTAAACAAGCACCCAGGGCATGGTATGAAAGGCTAACATCTTACTTAACATCCAAAGGATTCAACCAAGGTCAAATTGACCCAACCTTGTTTGTTAAATTACTAAATAACGACATATTTATAGCACAAATATATGTAGATGATATAATATTTGGTTCAACTAACTCAGATTTTTTAGAAGAATTTATTAATCTAATGGAACAAGAATTTGAAATGAGTTTAGTAGGAAAATTGACTTATTTCCTAGGATTACAAATCAAACAAACCAATGAAGGAAATTACATTTATCAACACAAATACACTAAAGAATTACTTAAAAAATTCGGAATGGAAAATACAAAAGAAATAAAAACACCTATGGCAGTAAACACAATCTTAGACAATGACCCAAATGGAAAACCAGTGGATCTAAGGTATTATAGAAGTGCAATAGGTAGTCTACTTTACTTAACTGCAAGCTGACCTGATATTTTATTTGCAGTTAGTATGTGTGCTAGATACCAAAGCTGTGCTAAAGAATCCCATTTGACTCAAGTCAAAAGAATTTTTAGATATCTTAAGGGAACAACAATGTAGGAATTTGGTATCCTAGGACCAATAACTTTGAATTAATAGGGTATTCTGACTCAGATTATGCTGGGTGCAAATTAGACCGCAAAAGCACAAGTGGTGGATGCCAACTACTAGGCCCATCACTTGTTAGCTGGTTTAGTAGAAAGAAACACTGTGTTGCACTATCTACAACTGAGTCAGAATACATAGCCATAGGAGAATGTGTAGCCCAATTATTATGGATGATGCACACCTTAAAAGATTTCAACTTAAAAATCACAAATGTAAAAGTTTTAATTGACAATATTAGCTCAATCAATTTAACAAAAAATCCAGTGCATCATTCAAGAACCAAACACATTGAAATCAGACACCACTTTATCAGGGATCATGTTACTAAGGGTGACATTGAGCTCAAGTACATTGAGTCCAAGTCAAACTTAGCTGACATATTCACCAAACCACTCCCTGAAAGTGAATTTAGCAATTTGCGTAGAAAACTAGGAATGTGCCTAATAGACTAGGATTTTCAAATTTTCAAAAATATTTTCAAAAATGATTGTTCTCAAATTATAGGTTAAACATGTTTCATTTTCAAAACTTTCCTATTTTTAGATTCTTAAAAATACTTTTAGCCTTAGACTAGTTCAAAATCCTTAGAAAGCATGTACCCATAGGACTAGTTTTTGAGCATCTCACCAAAATCCTAGACTTACCTTGTTTGTGTTTGACGAATATAGAAAGGGGTGAGATTTATAGGCCACTTGCCTAAGACTTAAGATGCTTATTTCAGTGCATCGATATAAGTCTGGGCGTTAAATACAAAATATACATTAATCAAGTTAAGTTTGAACTTACCTTGACTAACCAAATGAAAGCTGCTATCTTCTGATAATCAGTCAGTAACTAACTGGTTAGACATTTGATTTAATGTCAGGTTCAGGGGGAGAAATAAAACTAATTCAGTTTTTCAAATTGAATCTTAAACTTAATTTTGAATTTCAAAGTTTAAAAATCAATCTTCAAAATCAACTTGTTTAAAATTGTGAAATTTTTTTGTTTTAAATCACAAACTTTTTATCCTTTTTACTTAGTCTTTGAAAACTGAACTTTTCAAGTATTTTAAACCATGGTTTTGAAACTAGTAACTTTTTGAACTTTGAAAATTTTATTTTGGAAAAAGAATTTTACAAAATTATTTTGAAAACTCCTTCATTTTAAAAATTATTTTAAAAATGTGATCTTACTTTACCAATCTCCTTTGAAAACTAAAAGTAAAGTTCAAAATCATTTTTCTTAATGTTTAACTTCACTTTGAAAATTATCCTGAATCTAGTTCTAAAAAATTAGGTTTAACTTAATTTTGATAATTTGATTTGCAAAAACTTAGTGTTGAATTTTTTTTAAAAAAGTGATGTTTGCAAACTTAAAATTTTTTCAAAGTTACTAAGTTATAAATTAGCTATTTTTCAAGACTTAGTTTTTTTTTTTCAAGGATTTAAGAAATAAAAGTAATACTATCTTTTAATTCTAAACTCCCCTAGGTTAACTTGACATTATTTTCTACTTTGTCTAAAGTCTGTATTTATGCTTGCTTGACATTAGTTCTTTTGTTGAATGACAAAGGGGGAGGTTAGGTGGTTAAGTTAGCTAAGTTAGCTAAACCAATTTGAAAAAACAAAACTTAACTTAAAAATCATTTACTCGTTTTTACTTGTTTGTTCTTGCATCTGTTTCACTAACTTAATCAAGTTGTCATTTCATCAAAAAGGGGGAGATTGTTGGTGCAGGTAGCACTAACGGTCTAACTCAGGTTTTGATGAATGACAAATCAGGTTAAGTTAGTTTGTTGTTGTCTAACACTTTGATCGAGTGTGCAGGAGAAGTCCAAACAGGTCGACGGGCTGACCGGATGTCTGGCACGAAGCCCAGCTAGGTCGACAGGCTGACCGGATAGCTGACACGAAGTCCAAGCGGGTCAACGGGCTGACCGGACGCTTAGGCACGAAGTCCAGCTAGGTCGATGGGCTGACCGGATAGCTGGCACGAAGTCCAGACGGGTCGACGGGCTGACCGGACGTCTGGCAGGTAAGTAAGGTAAGTCACTAGAGGGAAGTGACTGCGAGGACGCGTTCCCCGGGAAGGGAACATTAGGCGTCGATCCGGCTTAGATCCATTTCGGATATCTAAGTCGAGATCGTGACTAGATTCTGGTCTCGAAAAGACGGAATCTAAGTCATACTCTTTTCTATTAAATCATATTACTTTGTTGAACTTTAATTGTGCTAACAATCTATTTTATAGGATATATATATTTGCCTCGGACTAACTCTATTTTGCAGGAGAAGGAGTTTCTGGAAATAGGAGGTCCGGGCGCCCGGAGGTCCAGGCGCCCGGAAGGGATCCGGGCGGCCGGAAGGAAATATTATCCATGCCGAGTCGTCGCCACGTGGAGTTCGCTGATTAGACTTGCCACGTCGCACCAGGGTGCCCGGAAGGGATCCAGGCGCCCGGAGCAGCATATAAAAGAAGCCCCAGAGGTGGAGCTTCAACATCAATTCAGAACTCTTAGATTACTTGCTCTGCTGCTCTGCGCTCCAACGACGCTAACGAAGCTCCGACAACGCGCTCTTGTCCTTGTAATTTTCCTTCTGTCGGTATAGCTTTGTTTTACTTTTTATTAGCATCTCTTGTACTGTCTTTGTAATTATTATTTCGAATTGCTAGTAAATTGCCCAACGAAAGTACTCACAGAGTACGGGCCTTCGAGTAGGAGTCGTCACAAGCTCCGAACGAAGTAAAAACACCGTGTTCATTTGTCTATTATTTTTAATTCCGCCGCGCTTACACTCGTTATTTTTTGAATCGATATTCACCCCCCCTCTATCGAATTCTCACGATCCAACACCAAAGTACCAGATTCAGTTGAACTAGCAGTAGGATTTGTGGGTGAATCTTCCTCAGTATCAGTATTGAAAGGATCAATGCAAAGTAGATCCGACTTTGTCATATTATGCGAACTAGCCAGAATAGAAAAGAATGGAATATGCTCAAGAAACACAACATGATGAGAGACATATAATTTTTGACTAACAGGATCAAAGCAACGATATCCTTTTTTACTAACACCATAACCTAGAAAGACACAAAGAGCAGACTGAGAAAATAACTTATTGTAACAACCCACCCTTCTTACTTCTACTCTCTAAGGGCGAATGTTACCTAACTACAACTCTCTATCTAGTGTCACTGACGCTATTATTAGAGTCAGTTGGATTTATCACAGTTCAGAGGAATTCCTACCGAAAAATTTCGGCAGAGTCTCCCCTGTACCGATGACCAAATCTATAATACACAAGATATATACGCAGCCACATGCGGCTGGGACACATTTTATTCACAACCACGCAGTAATAAATTCATACTATAACCAAAAGACTAGACTAGCAACCAGAACTAAACACAACTCCCAGAATAGGACTTAAATAAGCTACAATACGAATCAAACTCAATCACAATCACATAAACTTCATAACAGTATTTAAAGAAAAGAACTAAAGCATAAACTCTAATCATTAGGTCCTGCAAGTTTGCTAGCACTCTCTGGATCTCTCCATAGTCGCAGTCATCACACACCTTCATCACCACCACCATCCTGTCATCTCCCTTCATATCTTAGCTTTTCCTTTATCTGCAGTAGGAGGAAAGAAAAAAAAAGATCTATAAGCGAAAACGCTTAGTAAGTACTAATCTATCTCACAAAAACTCGAAGCGCATAAAAAGTAATGCAATAATACTGAAACTGAAATGCTAAAGCAAATCTGCATGTGCTCATGGTATACAGAAAATGAAACTGAATACTAAACATGCTCACGATCTAACAGGATGATAAGAAATGAACACTGTAAGCTTAGAATTAAAGAAACTAACTTTTTATTTATTCTAAGCATAAAACTTATTATATTTTCTTATATCCTTGTAATAGAAATTAATCTTTTAATTTCTATCTTTTACTTTCTTCTTCTTCCTTTCTTCTTTTTTCTTGACTTTTCTTTTCTTTTCTTTGGGCCCAGGCTTAGTACCATCTTTATTTTGCGCGCTCTCTAATAGTGACTGAGGTAGCGAGCCTCTAGTCCTATGAGGTAAAGACCTTGGTCTTACCAGGGCCAAGACCTTGGAATTGGTCACCTGGATTTGTTTAACGACAACCTTGGAAGTCAGGTACTAGCCTCTTACTTTAGTTTACTTGTTATCTCTTTTTAACTAGACCTTGGTCTCTTTCTTTTTACTCAGTTTTCTCATAATCCTTTATTAGCGTTTATTGGAATCCTTTAGATATACCAAACAAGTGTAGGATTACAATTAACTAAGCATGCTATATAAAAACAATACAAGGAAACAATCTAAACTCTCTCTAAGCATGTTATAAAACAAAGCAACAGAAAAGCAAATCTGAACTTTCTAAACATGCTGTAAAATAAAGAAAAAGAAAGCACATTTGAACTTACTAATCATGCTATAGAATAGAGCAAAAGAGAGCTAGTTTGAACTTTTAAAATATGCTGTGATAAGAGCAAAGAAAGCTAATCTAATCTTACTAATCATTCTATAAAATAGAATTAAGAAAGCAACTTTAAGCTTACTAATCATGCTATAAAATAGAGCTAAGAAAGCAATCTTTAAGCTTTCTAAACATGCTATAAAATAGGGCAAAAGAATGCAACTTTGAGCTTTCTAAACATGATGTAAAGTAGGGCAAAATAAACTAACTCTGAACTGATATAACAAGGTTATTCTTGCCCTTAAAACAGTAACAAATAATCTATCCAAACTTACTAGTATACTAAGTTGTGCATGCTCATTTAGTGGCAAGGGAAACTAACTGTGCAGGGCTCAAGTTAATGGTTGTTCATGTTCATTGAAACTCAAGAAATCCAAAACTAAATGCTTAACATCAGAATTGATCATGCACTAAACGAGAACGTAGTTTAAATCAAACCGTACAACCAAGACTATAGCAAGAAGACTAACAGTATACTCAATATATGAACCACTTCAAACTCATTATGCAACCCATTTCATGCTCGTTGAATGTCAATCAAATTCTGATACTGCTTACTCATTTTAAGTGATTGTTTATGCTTGTTCAACTACACAAGAAACATACAACTAAGAAATCTAAACTGTATGCTAGGATAACAGGACTGTTCATGTTCATGGAGGTAGCAAAGCAAAACCAAAAACTGCATACTAATTAATGAGACTGTTTACACACTTTGATTTGCAAGAATGCACCCTGAAAATACTACCAAGAAGATCTAAAGCAGCATATTAGGGTAGTAACAAAATTTAAACTACATGCCTGATCTATTGGCAGCATGCTTCAATATGATCTACACTGGAATTTTAAACCATAAGCTTAAACTGAAACTAAATCTTTTCCATGTTCAGTACCACAGCCAGAAGACAGAAAGAAACCAATTGCTACAACAATTATTCCTCATATCATGTACTACGGCAGTGAAGAAGGAAAAAAAACCATTTGCTACAACAATTACTCTTCATGCTCAGAAAAAGGATATTCTGAAATTGATCTACACGGCACAACCCAATGGATCAAAACTGAGATCCGAACACTTCTAGAACTAACTATCCATTGAAACCCCTTCTCAATCTTCCTATAAGAACTCACGGCAGAAAACTAAAGAAACCAAAAAAAAAAATCTTTACAACGTGCTTTGAATTCAAAATGAACAAAGAACACAATTTCTTGACCTTAACATGCTATGCTCATGAAAAGGAAAGGGCAACTTGCTGTGCAGCCCAAATACTAAGTCTAGGGTTCATGCTAGGCCTCGGAAGCAAGGAAAAATTCAAACGGAAAACCCGAAACAACTCCTACCGCAGGTGAGTAGTACTTACCCCTTGTTCTTGCACTTACAACCGAGAAGGAGGAAGGAGAAGGCTCTTAGGGTTTTCGGAGGGCTCAAATCTCAGCGCTTCTTCTGTGTCCGCGGGCTCTCTTTGATGAAAGAAGCTCGGATCCGCAAGGTTCGCCGGAAGAAGCCTTCGCCGACCGCCGGAGGAGAGAACCTAACTCGGCTTCGATTTCGCCCAAGCACAGAAACGCCGCTCGCGTCGGGAGGAAGAGGAGAAAGGAACGAGAATTTTTCGCCGAGAAAGGGAAAACCTAATCCCTTTATAACTAGGGTTTTTATTACTAACTATACCTTAAATAAAACCCGTTCTTTCCTTAATTAACAAAAACTTGTTGGCACAGCTGGTTATCTGCGTTTCCGCCGAAACCCCAGGTCGCCGGGTCGAGCTTCGGCTCGGCAATTTCTCTGCAACCTTTTTTTAAAACTAAGGTATTTCTGTATCAATCATAGCTTAAATATATTTCGTTCCATATTGGGTTAACAAAACCCGCGTAGCTCAGCTGGTCGGCTGCATCCGGTTAGGTCGGGTTCGACCCGAGGTCACGGGTTCGAGCCTCGCCTTCAATGGTTTTTGTCAAGATTTCTTTCTTTTTGTAAACATACTAAACGACCTCCAAAAATTACGTGAAAATACTCTAAAAATTTCTAAAAATCTCTAGAATATTTTAAAAGCATTTCCAAATATTTTTATGGACATTTGGAACTCGAAATAGGGAAAATTGGGTCGTTACACTTATTACGCTCTGCATATGGACGAAGGACAAAGCAAGTACAATAAAAAACACGCAAAGAGGAATATACAGGAGCATACCCAAACAATTTTTCAAAAGGTGACAAACCTGAATTGTGTGAGGTTGGAATTCTATTAATGACATGAACAACAGTAAGGATTGCTTCCCCCAAAAGGTACTAGGAACACTGGCAGACAATAAAAATGAACGGGTTGTTTCAACAAGATGTCTATATTTCCGTTCAGCCATGCCATTTTGTTCAAGAGTATCTGTACACGAGGTTTGATGAATAATACCATCAAAATCATGTAAATGTGAAAATTGATTCGAAGTATATTCACCCCCAAATCACAATAAAAACACCTTATGACACTAGAATGATGAGTTTTCACAAGAGCTCTTAAGTTATTGAAAATTGTAAGATAATCGGACCTGTGTTTCATAAGAAAGACCCACGAGTAACGAGTGCAATAATCAATAAATGAAATATAATATCTTGACCCCCCCTTTTGTAGGAATAGGAGAGGGTCCCCACACATCAGAATGGATAAGATCAAATAGAGTAGAAGAAAAAGAAACACTTTTAGAAAATGGTAAGGCAGAAATTTTGGCCAGTTTACAACCACTATAATAAGAAATATCAGAACTTTTTAAAGGTTCTAATACTCTTGTAGAGGCTAAAAATTGCAAATGAGGCACTGAAACATGACCTAAGCGAGAGTGCCACAAATAAAAATCAGAAGATGAACGACTCAGATGAAAAGATGATAAATCTACACTTGAAGCTACAACTTCTGGTAATTTGAGTTGATCTAAAACATAAAGTCCTCCGTGCTTATGGCCTGTCCCAATCAGTTTATGAGATTGCAGGTCCTGAACATAATAATTGGATGAAGAAAAAGAGATTAGGTATCCAAACTCACATAATTGACTAACGAAAACATGATTTAAAGTAACACTCAGAATATAATAAGCATTAGTAAGAGATAAAGAAGATGTAACAATTGAACCAACACCTACTAATGACATATGAGTACCATCAGCAGTCACAATAGATATAGATAAACTGGGAGAAAAAAAAACAAAAGATGATAAATTGAATGACATATGATGGGACGCACCAGAGTCCAAAATCCACAAGGATGAAAATATACCTGAAATACCAGACGACGATAAACTTATATGAGAGGAAGCTGAAATGTTAGAGGGCTGTGAACCAAGGAACTGTTGAAACTGCTCAAACATATATGAATCAGATTTCCATGAAACATCTGCACGACCAAGCATGATGACAAAACGAATAATTCTCAAAATAACCAAACAGTAAGGATACACATTTGTATGATCCGCAAAAACTGATGTTAGGACGACCCGTGGTCACACAAAGAATCTAAGGTAGAAAACAATGTCAAATGTAGAAATTAGTAACACAGAGCATCGACGTTGAAATTGATAGAAAGAGCATCGGTGCAAATTGACAACACAGAATATTGGTCGAAATTGGTAGAAAATAATGTCAACGCTGAAATCGGTAGGGCAGGACGTCGACGTCGAAATCGACAGAAAATATATGTTGGCGTTGAAATCAACAGCAACAAGATATAAAATAGATGTCGGCGCCGAAATCAATAACAGCAATAGGAGACGACAGCAGTAACAAGAAGCAATAACAGGGGGCGGTAGAAAAAAATTAGGTCAGAGAAGGAGAACCTTGCTATGATACAATGTAGAAATTAAGAGAAGGAAAAACTAACCATATTATTGAATTCAAAATTGATTAAGAAAAATAAAGAGTACAAGCCCTTTATATAGTTAATTATAAGAAAAAAATCTAAAATCTAAACTGAAAAGGTAAAAGACTAAATTTAAATCCTAAACTGAAAAGGTAAAAAATTAAATTGCCCTCAAACCTATAAACAAATAATTCTAATAGATTATATAATATAAATTATATAATCTAACATATCTCAGACTAGTTTACTTGTGAATAGAATATTTATGTTTGAATTTTAGTGACTGATCTAGTTATGTTGTTTGGGTAGCCAATTAAATCCCTAACGGGACTTAGAAACTAGATGATTAATTGGGTAGAGGAAAGATGCAATCATCATATTGCTTATGTAATATAGTAATTTGGTCGACTAAAGTAATCAAAGGCTAGTAGTCGTCCGTGATTTACCTCCTTCATGTTGACCCTGAGACTAATTAACGAGGGAGTTAGAGACAAACATATTCATTTTTTACCACCATATTAATACAATATGACACCAAGTGTCAAGCTTGAACATATTATTTTGATATGGTTAATAAAGGTTTAAATTTAAACTTACATTGGACTAAATTTGTGTGTAAAAATGCAAGTGCATGTTTGTCTTCACACTAACATTATAGGTGCAAATGGAAGAATTCAACAGGAGTTGATAGAAGTCCAAGTAAAGGTCAATCAAATAATTTAGTAAAAGAAGTCTTGCAAGTGCAGGCAGAGTTGAAAAACTCAATAATGCAGGCTGATAAGTCTTGATAGGTCAAAATAAACCTAGAGACAAGATCTTTTAGCAAATGAGAAGTCCGATAAATCAAGGGAAATTGGATAACAATAATAAAAAAAATCTAAAAAATAAGTATTTCTAGGTCAACGTTAATGGATCAATCGATTGGTAATAATGAACAGTGGATTGAACCGTATGGTTAACTAAAACTTGCGACATATTTATTTCTAGAAATAATCATCAAATAACACAGTTGGATATTGTCAATTGATAACACAATTAATAGATGATAGATTCAATAGATGACATAATCATGATCCAAGGGATTCGGTCATGATGGTAAATGGCGGTAAAAAATGTATACGCTCATCTTTAGTACCCCGTTAATTCATCTCAAGGTCAACACGGAATAAGTAAATCATGGACGGCTATTAACCTTTGAAATAGTGATTAACATATAAGGGAGATATTTACCTCAGTTTTGCTGAAATTCGAATCCCAGACTTCATGCTGATAATATCTCATGTGCTAACCACTAGATCATCCCAAAAAAAACTCGAGGAATTTTATCAGGATTCTATGGTAAGTAGCAGTCAACTTATGAACCAATCAATAGATTGATAAGTTCAGATTCAATCAAAATAGAGCATGTGGCAAAGATTTTTTTCAGACCAATCAACTAATAATTAAATCCAATTGACTGATGATAGAACAATCGATTCAAAATTGACAAACATTCAACTAAAAGGCGGTAACAATTGGATAACAATTACTTTGCATAAAAACCGAGAATAGTGGATCAATCAAATGATTAGTGGTAACCCAGTTTATTGATGGTCTTCAATCCGATTCGATAAATACCAAGCGAATTAAAGCAAATTGAACAAACATCCAAAAATCATTCAAGAAATACTGAAATGCTCTCGGTTTATAACAAAATTTTATGACTTTCAAGTTTATCAATTTAATTATTTTTTTCAGCAGTTTTCGTCACTATTATTGTTGTTCACTTTAACATCAAATATTTCTTATATACTATTATTCTTATTCTGTTGTTTTAATAAATTTTATAAAAGGTTCCACTTTTGGAAGGTTTTTAAAAGAGAAAGTATAGTGATTTTCAAGGGACGACTCACCTTACGAATCCATAGGTTATAGAGTAGAAATAAGGGGTTATGAATCACATAAAATATTTGCGTTATTTTTATTTTCTATTTGTTATCCTCAAATTTCTTTATTATTTGAAAAAATGTGTTCTAGTACATCATATGCAAGTTTTCTCAAAACAAGAATTCCAATACACATCTTTCTAATACTTAAAATATTTTATCACGACTATTGAAAAAATCCTTTTTCTAACTCAAGCTTAGATTTGAAAACTTCTTATTTTTGCCATATGTTTAAAAGAATTTAAAGTATAATGACCCAACCCTCATTTCTTATAGAACTCAAAAATATTTTCCAATTGCATTTTAATGAACTCTGATAAAGTTCTTAAGATAATTGTTTATTATGTTATTCACCACCTCTCTAACATCTCTCTCAATCCAATAAGGATATTAGAACCAAGTTTGCCTGAAGAAGGACTTAACCACTGATCAAATAAGGGGTTACTCGTATCACCATCTGAAGAAGTGGCTTTGCAAGAGGGTTACAACTCAGCACAACCATTCTTTGACGATGCCAACTTTGCCTATGGGAAAGATAGCATGGAATATTACCTCATGATTGATAATGATATGTGGTTCATTGTGAAGGAATGGTTTTAAATGCTTGAAGTTGGTTTTGATAAAACTTTAGAATTAGTCAAATGGACTATTGAAATGAGGAAAATGCACAAGAAAATGTGAAGGTCACATTTACATTGTAATGGATCAACTCGATAAAGTCGGTCTATTCTCTAGTGCAAAAGAAATGTAAGATAAGCTCATTGAACTCCACATTAAAAATAAAATAAAATAAATTATTTATAAATCTAAAAGTATTTGGACTTTTATGAAAAAATCTAATTAAAACCTAGCACCATTTTTGTTTCTCTCTCGCCCCCATGGCATAACACAGACAGTGGGCGCATGACATCTCTAGCGCAATGGTCAGGGGTTGATTTTTAGGAACTGACGACTTGTGATTTACCCCACCATGCACCTGATGTCTGTGTACCTACATGTACATCCCTCCATATCTGTGAGACCGACACTATGGGGCCGTTAATGTAGCGGATCTATATATTTTTTGTTTCTCTCTCTCATTCCTTCTCTTTACAGAAGTTTTTTATTTTCCTTTTTCACTGTTGTTTTTTCCCTACTGGCGAAGCTTCTTCCTGTCAAACCTTATTTTTTTTCCTCTTCCTCCACTATTCCCCTTTTCTTTTTTTCTCTATCCCATGTTCTTCTTCCTCCCCTAATTCCCATCTTATTTTCCCCTAATTTTAATTTAACCTCAAAATCGTCCGTCACACGTTGTTGTTGCCATCCACGTCGTTGTCAGCCTGTCGCCGCACACTGCTGCCAGTGTCGTTATGGTTTGCTGCCATCATTGTTTCGCCGTTATTGCTGCTATCGTTTGCTGCCAATGCTACCAGCGCTCCACAACAAATGTCTTTCGATTGAGGTGAAATTTTCTTACTTGATTCTTTCGATTATGGATGCATGTATTGAAAAAACTAGATAGTGTTAATTTTGCATATATTCATATTTTTGTTTGCTAGTCAAGTATGTTAAATGTTTACACAAATTGAGGTGATAAGTGTATTTGATGTTTGCTTTGTTATATGAAGGTGATCAATTTCATTTACTATTATTCAAAAATTTGCATATTTTTTGTTTGCTAGTCAAGTATGTTAAATGTTTACACATATTGAGGTGATAAGTGTATTTGATGTTTGATTTGTTATATGAAGGTGATCAATTTCATTGACTATTATTCAAAAATTTGATGAATTGAATCATATCATTTATTGCATGAATAGACTTGCCATATAATTTATACGAATATCTTATAATATAACAACATGCATATAAAAGGAATCATCTTTATGATAAGAATTAAAATTGGATAGTCATATAACTAGAAAAGTATGTTTTTATAATGTAAACATTTGACTTTGTATCTCTACCAATATGTGTGAAAATTAAAGGATCATTAACTCTCAAATTAGTTCTATCAATTTCATTTATTATATATTTTTGAATATAAATTGTTGAAAAAATAGTCATTAAATTAGATGATTATGTTTCTAAAATATTATGTTAATGATAAATTAGGTGAAATAGCAATGTTGAGGTATTTTTTTTTTTAAAAATACGAGATGAATCTACTTCAAACAAGTCATCTCTCCCTCCACCACCTCCTCCTCCGCCTCCTCCACCAACTCCTCTTAATGCTGACTCAAATGAGTATCTTAGTGATCCTGTGCTAAGAAAGCACATTCTTGAGTATAATGTTAATAAAAGGGGGATTGTTTGACGTTATTATTTACAAAAAGGTCCTTTTCGGCCTAAGAATCATGAGTTTCCTTGGTGTTCTTGTCCATAAGAGAAATGAAGATTTCGAGTTATATGGTTTAGTCTTCATCCTAATTGGCTAGAATATAGAATTGCAAAAGATGTGACTTTCTGTCTTTATTGCTATTCATTCAAAGAGGATCATGGTGGTCAAAGTAGTGGTGATTCTTTTGTTACTGAGGGATTTAAAAATTGGAGAAAGAAAGAAAATTTTCATGAACATGTTGGAAATCAGAGCAGCATTCACAACAAGTGTATGATAGCGGCTTATGACTTAATGAATCAAAAACAACATATTGAAACTTGGTTGGTCAATCAGTTTAGTCAAGTAGCTTTCGATTATCGTGTTCGTTTGACAGCATTAATTAATTGCATAAGATTTCTTGTGCGTCAAGGATTATCATTTCGTAGTCATAATAAATCAACAAACTTACTTAATCATGGTAATTTTTTTGAACTGTTAAGATTTCTTACTGACCATAATGAGGATATCAATAGAGTTGCACTAGACAATGCTCCTTCAAATCTCAAATTAGCATCGCCTGATATTCAGAAAGATATTATCAGATCCATTGTCTATTTAATCACTAATTCTATTCTTGGATATCTCGGTGATGAATTATTTACTATATTGGTTGATGAGGCTCATGATATATATGTTAAAGAACAAATGACAGTTGCTTTACGGTTTGTAGATGAAAGGAGAAATATTGTTGAACGCTTTTTAGACATTGCACATGTAAGCGACACTACTGCCTTATCACTTAAAGTTGCTATTGATTTTTTGTTATGCCAACATGGATTAACAATATGAGAGGAGAATTCAATGGCTTAAAAAGCTTAATTATGATGGAGAACTAGTCTGCTTATTATGTTCATTGTTTTGCTCATCAACTGCAACATACACTTGCAGTTGTTGCTGAAAATCACATAAGAATTTCTACTTTTTTTGATGTGGTTGCACAATTGAACAATATTGTTAGAGTGTCATGCAAGCGAAGACGCATACTTCGTGAGAAACAATTTGAAAAAGTTATTAAAGGAATTTGCAGTAGTGATATCTTCACTTGACAAGGTATAAATCAAGAGAAGACATTAAAAAGAGCTAGGAGAACACGTTGGGGTTCACATTATAATACATTGTTAAGTTTGATATGCGTGTATCCTTCAGTTATTGATGTCCTTTTATTTGTTGAAGAGGAGGGAAAAGATCACAAGCAAAGGACGCAAGCAAATAATCTGTTGGAATTGATTAAAAAAATATGAATTTATATTTCAGATGCACTTAATGAAGAATATCTTGAGAGTCACGAATGATTTGTTGCAAGCTTTACAAAGAAAAGATCAAGACATTGTAAATGCCATGATTCTGGTAAGATAGCAAACATCAACTGCAAACTATGAGAGATGATGATTGGGATTTGTTACTGAATGAAGTTTCTTTATTTTGTGTTAAATATGACGTAGTTGTTGGTGCAACCTTAGGTCAAGGTTGACCTGGTTGACTAGACTTGAGTTGACTGGACTCGAGTTGTGTTTTGATGTTTGACGAGTTATGTTTGACAATGTTTGTACCTTGATGTTTGACAAGGATACAAGCTTGGGAGATTGTGGGTGCAACCCGCGGTCAAGGTTGACCTGGTTGACCCAAGGTGAGTTGACCTGACTCGGAAAAGTCCAAGCAGGGAGCTTGGCACGGGAAAAGTCCAAGTATGGAGACTTGGCACGGGAAAAGTCCAAGTATGGAGACTTGGCACGGAGAAGTCCAAGTATGGAAGCTTGGCACATGGGAAGTCGGAGAGGGCTCGGAAGCTCGTTCTCCGGACTGTGGTCAGAGAGGGCTCGGGAGCTCGTTCTCTGGACCGGATGTGGAAAAGTCTTGGTGAGTGAAGCCAGGCAGACGGGAAAGTCCTGGTGAGTGAAGCCAGGCAGTTAGAAAGTCCTGGTGAGTGAAGCCAGGCAATTGGAAAAGTCCTGGTGAGTGAAGCCAGGTAGTTGGGAAATCCTGGTGAGTGAAGCCAGGCAGATTGGAAATCCTGGTGAGTGAAGCCAGGTGAAAAATCCTAGTGAGTGAAGCTAGGTGATAGTCCTGGTGAGTGAAGCCGGGCAAGGGAAAATCCAGATGGATCAAGGGTGATCGGACATCTGGTGATGGGAAGTCCAAGTAGGTCATAGGATTAACCGGATACTTGGTACGGAGAGAAAAGTCTAAGTGGGTCAAAGGGATTGACCTGACACTTAGCGGGGAGTCCTAGCAGGTCAAGGGAGTGACTGGATGCTAGGCGCAATGTACCAACAGGTCAAGATTGACCGGATGTTGGTTTAGACTTGGTTTGGGCGAAAACCATGAGCTGGATCGATCTGGTGATCGATCCAGTGATACCGTGAATATTCTGATCGGTCTGGTAACCGATCAGTAACACATCAGTAGCATACTGTGTGATAACTGATCGGTCTGGTGACCAATCAGGAGTCAATCAGAAGCCGAACAGGAGCGAGGCGCAAGAGGGGCTGATCGGTTCCCCGGACCGATCAGGAAGTTCCCTGATCGGTCTGTGGACCGATCAGTAGGTTCCCTGATCGGTCCACAGACCAATCAGGGCACTAGCCGTTGCGACGCAACGGCTAGATCTCTTCTGTGCTTCTTTCTCCGCAGGTATAAAAGGAGGCTGAGAGCTTCTACATTGTTTTCTCCTTCTTCTTCTTCCTTGGATTGAAGCTTCTGCTCCTGTGCTCTGAGGTTCTGAGCTTTGTTGAGCTCGCTTCCGAAGCTTCGCGTGAGCTTCCAGTCGTCGATCAGCTGCTGCAGTTGGGTTGTGAAGTTGCTGCTTCATCGCCTCCGGTCGACAGAGAAGGCAAGCGAGTGTTGCATTCATATTGTTGTTTGTATTTGCTTCTTGCTTTCCTTGTACTCCTTTCTTGTTGTTACAAGTATTGTGGCGAGGTTTCTCCACCCACAAGGAGCATCTATTAGCCGGTTCTCCGGGGACTCATCCACCGACGGATTGATAGGCTTCGTCCACCTTACGGACACGCCGAGGAGTAGGAGTTTATCTCCGAACCTCGTTACATCGGTTTGTTTGAGGTTTGTCTTCTTTCCCTTTCGTTTCTGTGTTTATTTTCAGCTGCGCTAACACGTTTTGTAGAAAGAAACGACGATTTGGGGTCGGCTATTCACACCCCCCTCTCTAGCCTCCGTACGAAGGATCCTAACAAGTGGTATCAGAGTAAGGTTGCTCTTCTTCGGATTAACACCCGGGGGAGCACAAGCTAGAGAATGGATCGACTCGGAGAAGACATCACGTTTTCACCATTCTACGAGTGCTGCGACTTCTCGTATTGGAAGGTAAGAATGAGGTATTTTCTTATGACTAACCTTGAAAATTGGAGTTGTGTTCAATTAGGTTTCAAGTCTCCGATGGACAAGAAAGGAGAAACCCTAGAGAAGAAGGAGTGGACCAAGGAGCAAATCCACCAATCAACCATCAATGATGAGGTAACGAAAATCATTGAATTTTCTTTACCTAATGACATTTTGTGTAGAATAGGTGGTTACAACAACGCCAAGGAGTTGTGGAATAACTTGGCCAAGTTTCATGAGGGGAACTCCACTTCAAGCCATGAAGAGGAGGCAAGTGAGCCAAGTCGCTCACATTATGGAGGCATGGATTTAGAGGTTGAGGGTCACTCAACATCTAAGGATGAAGAGGAGGAGAGTTCTTCTTCAAGTTCGGAGCAAGAAGTAGAAGCTTCTACCTCTGGAAGGGATGAAGGAGAGAGCATTCAACCATCCTCAACCCTAGGTAACTCAAGCAATTTAATTTCTTGTAAATTACATATAATGTGCTTTGAGTGTAGGGAGTATGGACATTACAAGAGTAAGTGTCCAAGGAGGGTTAGGAAGACTCCACCGGTGCCAAAGGTCAAGGAAGCCAGAGTCCCAACACGCAAGGGCAAGGAGCACGTGGTGTGCTTCCAATGCAAGCGAAGGGGACACTATAGGAGCCAATGTCCGAGGGGGAGGCAATCTCACAAGGACAAGAGATCGAGCACACGTATAGGGGGAGCTAGGGCAAACCCTAAGGTAATCTCTAAGGCACATTCTTGCAATTCTACTAGGATGCATGCTAGTAGCCTTATTGCTATTGTCAAGAATGATAAGCATGTTAATTATAGGAATCAATATACATGCTTAGGTGCCAAACATGTGAGCCTAGATGAGGATAACACTAGGAAAGCCAACCCTAGGACTAACTCATCTAAGGCTAAGGAAAACCTAGGTAGAAATCCCAAATCAACTAGACACATGCCTAGGAATACCTCCAAGAAAAATGAAAAATTAAAAATTGAGGTATTAGAGAAGGAGAATCAAGTCTTGAGGTCAAGACTTGATACTTTGGAAAAGGCTCTTAAGAACTTGGAGAAGTCATCTCTAGGGTTTAAGGGTCAAAAACCAATGTCCAAGGACAAGAAAGGTTTGAGTCACAAACCTAAGTCCCAAATGGTCAAGCCCACCTATCATAATGTTCCATTCGATTATGGAACAAAACCTAGGGCTAGGAAGACCAACACCAAGGTCACAAGGGGAGTCACCCCTAGAGTTGATCTTGATGAGTCCCAAATGGCCAAGGCTTTAAAGCCTAAGAGGGTCATTAGGAGGGTTGCTAGGGAAGTTATCCCTAGTGAATATTTAGTGAACCCAATGAGCTCTAATAGGTATTGGGTTCCTAGGAGCATCTTCTCTACGCCATAGATGGGTTAGAGAGTGTCAACTCCGATTAGAAGGGTAGTTAACCAAACTTTGAGGAAATTGACACTCAAGGAACATTTTCAAGGTTTTGTGAGTCTTTGAAAATGAAATGAATCTATCATTTACTCCTTGAAGAGTAAATTGTGCCATATTTGAGAAAAAAAAAATTATATCGACTTTAATCTTTATTGGCACAAGTTAGGAAAACCTAGAGAAATACCAAGTTGGGGTCTTGGTACTCTCTTAGGAATTTAAGACAATCTAGGCCTTAATTAAAAAGGTGCTATTCTCGAGGAAATATGAAATATGCCAATATTTGAGGATATACTTAATGTTAAGTGGCATAAATTAATCAAGAAAAATAGGAATGCCAACTTAGGTTTGGGCATTTTCTTGAAGCACTTTGAGCAATCTAGGTTTAGATTTTAAGTTAGCTAAGGTGTTAAGGATACTTAGATAGGTAATCTAGGTATTTTATTTGTGCTAACTTACCATGGTTGTTTGCCATATGCCATGTCATGACATCATATTTATTTTATGATCATTTGAAATGTCATGATAATGCTTAGGTTAGTTATATGTCATGCTTTATTTAAGGTTCATACTTTATGCCATTACATCATGACATTGGCACATGTTTTCATTTATGATATCATTTTATGCCATGTCATCATTTCTTGCATTTATAATCAATGAAATTGATCTAAGGATAAACAACACAATTTGATATGGAGATTAAGTTGTTGTTTTAGAAAATGCATGAAAACTTAGCCTAAGATAACCTAAACCCATATCTCACATCAAAATTGACTTGGATGTGTTTGATACACCTTAGATGTGTGTGAGATATTAGGATGATGAGTTAGGATCAAAGTGCATAGCTCTTGTACCTAGATGAACCTAATTCAAAATTGGGGATCATAGGGAAAGCTTATGTACAAGTCATGTACATATAGCCCAAAGATTGTGGTCCCAAATTAAAGGGTTTAAAATCATTTCAAAATTGATTTGAAAAACCTTGATGAAGCTTTTCTAGTGATAGCATTCATCATTGAGCAAATTGATACAAAGTTGAGGTAAACTTGAACTATTTCAAAGTTTTTGAACTTTGTATCAAGATTTGAAAATGGAAGTTATTTTCATAGAGAACTATTTTTCCTTGATAATATATGTTATGAGGAATGTATCCTCAAAATTTTACGATTTTTGGAATTTTCTGTAATTTTCTGTGAGTTTCTGAATTTCTCCCGGGGAGAAAATCAGAAATCTCTGATTTCAGAGGCTGGATCGGTCACCGGACCGATCCAGAGAAGTCCTGATCGGTCTGGTGACCGATCAGTGACGATCCAGAAAGCGAGGATCGATTTGGGAATTGATCCAAGGGGTTCCTGATCGGTCTGGGGACCGATCAGTGCGTGCCGAATTTCTGATTTTCAGCAGGTGTCTGAAATTTCAAGTTTTTGGGAGTTGAGTTTAGGTTTATAAAGGTTTGAAACTCTCCAAGACATTGTTGGTGCAATGGTCAAGGGGGTGTTGACCTTTAGGGAGAGTTTTAACTATTAGTCAAGGAGGAGTTGACTTTTAGGGGGAGTTTTTACTCGTCGAAATTTTTGAGGATGAGTGATATGGGATTATCACTAAGTTAATTGTTGACTCTAGTGTCAAGGGGGAAATTAAGAGTTTCAATAAAAGGTATGGGACTTTCATTAGGAAGAAACCCTTGACCTTGATTCACTCTTTTTGATGTGTGTCAAAAAGGAGGAGAGTAGAAAGGAGAATGAAGAATGTCTAGAGAATGTTCAGGGAAGAACATTGGAAAATCTAAGTTAGGTTATCGAGTTAACCTAACTTGACTATGGGTTTGATTATGGGTTTTGTCAATGGGTTTTGTCAAACATCAAAAAGGAGGAGATTGTTGGTGCAACCTTAGGTCAAGGTTGACCTGGTTGACTAGACTTGAGTTGACTGGACTCGAGTTGTGTTTTGATGTTTGACGAGTTATGTTTGACAATGTTTGTACCTCGATGTTTGACAAGGATACAAGCTTGGGAGATTGTGGGTGCAACCCGCGGTCAAGGTTGACCTGGTTGACCCAAGGTGAGTTGACCTGATTCAGAAAAGTCCAAGCAGGGAGCTTGGCACGGGAAAAGTCCAAGTATGGAGACTTGGCACGGGAAAAGTCCAAGTATGGAGACTTGGCACGGAGAAGTCCAAGTATGGAAGCTTGGCACATGGGAAGTCGGAGAGGGCTCGGAAGCTCGTTCTCCGGACTGTGGTCAGAGAGGGCTCGGGAGCTCGTTCTCTAGACCGGATGTGGAAAAGTCTTGGTGAGTGAAGCCAGGCAGACGGGAAAGTCCTGGTGAGTGAAGCCAGGCAGTTAGAAAGTCCTGGTGAGTGAAGCCAGGCAATTGGAAAAGTCCTGGTGAGTGAAGCCAGGCAGTTGGGAAATCCTGGTGAGTGAAGCCAGGCAGATTGAAAATCCTGGTGAGTGAAGCTAGGTGAAAACCCTAGTGAGTGAAGCTAGGTGAAAGTCCTGGTGAGTGAAGCTGGGCAAGGGAAAATCCAGATGGATCAAGGATGATCGGACATCTGGTGATGGGAAGTCCAAGTAGGTCATAGGATTAACCGGATACTTGGTACGGAGAGAAAAGTCTAAGTGGGTCAAAGGGATTGACCTGACACTTAGCGGGGAGTCCTAGCAGGTCAAGGGAGTGACTGGATGCTAGGCGCAATGTACCAACAGGTCAAGATTGACAGGATGTTGGTTTGGACTTGGTTTGGGCGAAAACCATGAGCTGGATCGATCTAGTGATCGATCCAGTGATACCGCGAATATTCTGATCGGTCTGGTGACCGATCAGTAACACATCAGTAGCATACTGTGTGATAACTGATCGGTCTGGTGACCGATTGATGTGCGTAGATTATATACTCCTTTATGCATGTTTTTAGGCACATTTACATACTTTGAGCATGCTTGATCTATGCATTTTTATATTCCCAGTTTTCCTTTTAGCATATTTACTCTTTTGGTTCGGAGATCTGCTTTTTGTGCATTTTCTGTACACAGGAGTCGATTTGGTGAAGAATCTACATCTTTGGGCATGCATTGGAGGAAACGAAGGGAGAAAGCACCGGGCCGTGTACCTCACACGGCCCTGCACTGGTATGGAGCTCGGGCCGTGTGGAGTTTGGCACCAACAGAAGAGGAAGATGACATGGCCGTGTGAACCTCGCACGGCCGTGTCAAGATTTGAAGCCAACCAGAGCAGAAGCCTTACAGGGTCGTGTGGGTCTACACGGCCGTGTGAGATTTCCAGAGACCAAGCAGGCTGCGGCCGTGTGCACCACACGGCCGTGTGAGGTTTCCAGAGGCCAAGCAGGTGGTGGCCGTGTGCACCACATGGTCGTGTAGCATTTCCAGAGAGCAGAAGGGTCCTGGCCGTGTGAGTCACACGGCCATGCAGCTTTGGCAGATAAGGAACTGGACATGGCCGTGTGAATCTCACACGGCCGTGTCACGGGGCCGTGTGGCGCCCGATTCCCTCCTCTATTTAAACCCTTCTTCATGAATTGAAAGGGGATCTCTCCCCCTTTGGGAGAAAGCAAGATTTGGTGGTTTCCTCCCATTCTTGGGAGGATTTCTGGGCGATTCAAGGGGAGATCTCGACGATTTCGACTCCGGAGCGTGGATTGGATCCGAAGACGAAGCTTCTTTGTAGATAAGTTTCCTTTTTCTCCCTTTTTCTTGGTTTCTTGGATTGGGGGATTCAAGGAATGCTTGTAATCTCTATTTCTTCGGGTTTTCTTCCTCGATTCATGGAGTAGATCTTGTATTCTAGGATTAAGGGAGTATTTGTATGATGGATTGATGTAATCTCTTATGGATTTGCCATTTTCTTGTTTCGATGACATTATCTTGCTTGTATCAATTAGATCTTGAATGATTGATGGTGGTTTGCGCTCAATTCTCATTCTTGATTGATTGTTTGGATTTCTTATAGACTTGGTAAAGATAAACTCTCACTCGATCATCCGAGGGATCCACGTGACAGGTGCAAGCCCGTGTAAGGACGTTTGAGAGATAATCTTGAAGAGGAAATAGGGATATTCAAGAGAGTAGGATGGATTTTATGATTAGCTTCTTGTATCTTGATAGATTAATGAGTCGTGGGCTTCTACGTTGATATCCAAGGAAGGCATAGTAATAGGTGCACTTCTGTGTAAGGACGACATAGGTTCATGTCTAATTAATCCTATTTAGATACATTTCTCAGTCCTTAGCCGGTTGTCTATTGCAAGAGGGAACCGGCAACTTTCTACATGTTTGGCAATTGAGGGATAAGAATTGGTGAACCATTTACATTCAAGAAATCTTACAAAGAAACCGAAACTCCTAGAATCTCCCTTTATCATAACCCAAAACACTAAACTCTTGTTCGTTGATCTTTAATATTAGATTTGTTTACCTTTACTTTGCTTTTGAAACGATTGGATAGTTGTTTAGCTAATTCACATTGAGACATTTCTAGTGCTTATTCCAGTCCCTGTGGATACGATAATCTTTTATATTACTTGACACTTGCGGAGCGTAACAAGTTTTTGGCGCCGTTGCCGGGGACTGCGCTATAACATTAGGAATTATCAATTGAGTTAGACTAAACATAACATTTGTTTTCCTTTCATATTGCATAGTTGTAACTAATCATTAGATTTCTGTTTTTTTTTAGTTTCTTGTATAACTTTCACTTCTTGTTAATTCTTTTTTGTGCAAACTCAATTCTGCATTTTTGATTCTTCTATTTTCCTTTTTGTGTCGAATTGCTATCTGCTATCTTGTTCTTGTGTATGCGAAGATCTAACTTTGCAGGGGAATTCTTTCCTTTTGACCCTGAGATTGATAGAACTTTCCATAAAAGAAGAATTCTGCAAAGGCAATCGAAGAACAAGAATATCTAAACATGGTGTGCAAGTCACTAGGGGATTATGGAGCTCCGAAGTCTGCAAAACAAATGGGAGCAATTGTTTACCCTAACATACAAGCAAGAAATTTTATACTGAAACCATCTTTTGTTTCCATGGTTCAGAAAACTCAGTTTGGAGGATTAGAGATTGAAAATCCTTATTCCCATTTGATGGAGTTTTATAGATATTGTTGTACTTTGAAATATGAAGAAGTTTCATCTGATATTATTCAGCTACTTGCTTTTCCTTTTAGTCTGAAGGGTTGGTTGCTACTCGGAAAACCTAAAGGTTCCACTGTACAAAAATTTTGTTCAAAGGTCTGAACCTTTTCCTAGCTACCATGTGTTCTTTTAAATTAAATTTTGGATCGCCTGCGGAACTTAACACGTTTGATCCAAAACTTAATCTATTTGTTCTTTAAGGTTTAGACTTGGATCTCCTGCGGAACTTAACACGTTTGATCCAAATCACCTAAGTTATTAATTTCATTAAATATTAATTTCCATAATTGGTTCCCAGTACTGACGTGGCGAGGCACATGGCCTTCTTGGATATGGGAACAACCACCACCGACTAGACAAAACCTTTTATGGAAAGCTAATATTTAATTTCCTAAAATAACTTTAGGTCAACCAAAAGGAACAATCAAATCACAAGGAAAAGAAAAATAACACAACTTCGAAAAACATATTCGAAATACTAGAATCGTAAGCCTCTTGTATTTGGTATTATTTCCATAAATAACTAGTATGATGCGGAAAGAAAAATTACTAGTTATACCTTATAGAAAAACCTCTTGATCTTCTATCGTATTCCTCTTCTAACCTCGGACGTTGTGTGGGCAATGATCTTCCGAGATGAGAAACCACCAAAGCACCTTCTTCTTCTTTCTTCAAGTTTCGGCCAAGCACTATGCTTCCAAGAGATAAAGATCTTTTTCCATCAATCAAGCTCCAAGGGATGTAAGCTTTCTCTCCTTCTTCTCCAAGCTAAAATCCGGCCACCACTTGATCTTCAAGGAGGAAGAGAGGTCCGGCCACAAGATGGAGAGAAGAGAAAGGAAGGAGGCCGGCCACACCAAGGAAGAAAAGAGGGAGAAAATAATAGAGGTTGTTCACCCTTGAAGGCTCCTCTACCTCCTCTTTTATAATCCTTGGTCTTGGCAAATAAGGAAATTTTAATAAAAAACTTCCTTAATTCTTTTGCCATGAAAAGGAAAATTTTATTTTAATTAAAATAATTTTTCTTCTCACTAAAACATGGCCGGCCACTTATTTCCTCAAATCAAGGAGAGTTTTAATTAAACAAGAATTAAAACTTCCTAATTTGTTTCCGGAAATTTATAAAAATTTCTCCAATAATTTTATCCCTTCATGATTGGTTTATAAAAGGAAATTTAATAAATTAAAATCTTTCTTTTAAACATGTGGATAAAAAGAAAGTTATCTCTAAAATTAAAATCTCTTTCAATCTACAAATAAGGAAAGATATCAAATCTTTTCTTAATCTTTTGTAGAAACTTATAAAAGAGAATATTTAATTTTAAACTCTCTTTAAATCATGAACATGTTTAAAAGGAAAGTTTTCTTAAAATTTAAAATCCTCCTTTAATCAACAAATAAGGAAAGATTTCAAATTTTAAACTCTCTTTAATCATGTAGATGATTTACAAATAAGAAAGTTTTACCAAAATTAAAACCATCCTTTTAAACTACAAATAAGGAAAGAGATTAATCTCTTCTCTTAATCTTTGTAGAAAGTTATAAAAGGAAATTTTTAATTTTTTTTAACTCTCTTTTAAAAACATGATATCCACATAAGAAATAATTTTAATAAAAATCCTTTTTAATATTCTAGTGGCCGGCCACCTAAGCTTGAGACCCAAGCTTTGGCCGGCCACCTTCATGGCTCATCCACTTGGTCTTGGCCGGCCCTAGCTTGGGTTCCAAGCTAGCTTGGCCGGCCCCATTGGATGGGTAAGAAGGTGGGTATGCGGTGGGTATAAATCTCTATATACTAGAGGCTACGATAGGGACCGAGAGGAGGAATTGGTTTTGGTCTCCCGATAAAATTAAGCATCCCCTGTTCGCCCCGAACACAAAACTTAATTTTATCAATAATAATTCATTCCACTAGAGAACTATTATTGAACTACCGCACCAATCCCAAATTACATTTTGGGCTCCTTCTTATTATGAGTGTGTTAGTCTCCCTGTTGTTGGTGCAACCTTAGGTCAAGGTTGACCTGGTTGACCTGACTCGAGTTGACCTGACTCGAGTTGTATTTTGATGTTTGACTTAGGAAGATTGTCGGTGCAACCTTAGGTCAAGGTTGACCTAGTTGAGTTGCATGTTGATGTTTGACGAAAAGAGAGTTCTATTCTTGATGTTTGACAAGAATAGATGTTTGGGAGATGGTTGGTGCAACCGTAGGTCAAGGTTGACCTGGTTGACCTGATTCGGGAAAAAGTCCAAGTATGGAGACTTGGCAACGGAAAAGTCCAAGCAGGGAGCTTGGCACCGGAAAAGTCCAAGTATGGAGACTTGGCACTGGGAAAGTCCAAACAGGGAGTTTGGCACGGGAAAAGTCCTGGTGAGTGAAGCCAGGCAGTCGGGAAATCCTGGTGAGTGAAGCCAGGTGAAAATCCTAGTGAGTGAAGCTAGGTGAAAGTGAAAGTCCTGGTGAGTGAAGCCAGGCAGTGGGAAAAGTCCTGGTGAGTGAAGTCAGGCAGTGGTGGAAATCCTGGTGAGTGAAGCCAGGTGAAAACCCTAGTGAGTGAAGCTAGGTAAAAGTCCTGGTGAGTGAAGCCAGGCAGTGAGAAAGTCCTAACTGGGATGTTAGGCAGTGTGGAAAGTCCTGGTGAGTGAAGCCAGGCAGTGGGAAAGTCCTAACTGGGATGTTAGGCAATTGGGAAGTCCTGGTGAGTGAAGCCGGGCAAGGGAAAATCCAGATGGATCAAGGGTGATCGGACATCTGGTGTTGAGAAGGTCAAGTAGGTCAAAGGGTGACCGGATACTTGACACGGAGAGAAAAGTCTAAGTGGGTCAAAGGGATTGACCGGACACTTGGCGGAGAATTCTAGCAGGTCAAGGGAGTGACCAGATGCTAGGAATGAAGTACCAACAAGTCAAGATTGACCGGATGTTGGTTTGGACTTGGTTTGGGCGAAAACCATGAACTAGATCGATCTGGTGATCGATCCAGTGATACCTCGAATATTCTGATCGGTCTGGTGACCGATCAGGAGTCGATCAGAAGCCGAACAGGAGCGAGGCGCAAGAGGGGCTGATCGGTCTGGGGACCGATCAAGAGATTCCCTGATCGGTCCGGACCGATCAGGGACTGATCGGTCCATGGACCGATCAGAGTGCATAGGCTTCTTTCCTGATCGGTCTGCAGACCGATCAGGATGTTGCCTGATCGGTCCACAGACCGATCAGGGTTCTAACCGTTGCGACGCAACAGCTAGTTTCTTCGTTGTTTCGCTGTTTCTTCTTCGCAGGTATAAAGGGGTCGAGGGCTGCTGCTATATAGACACTCCTTCCTTCTTCCTTCTCTTCTGCTGAAGATTTGTGGGCTGCGATAAGAGCTCTGTTGAGTTCCTTCTGAAAGCTTCGCGTGAGCTTCCCCGACTGGAACAGCTGCTGCTGTTAGGGTTTTTGAAGCTGTTGCTTCATCCGGACTCCAGTCGACGAGAAAGCAAGTTTGGTAGAGTGCTTGTCTATTCTTACTGTATTTCTTGCTTATTCTTTGTTCTTGTACTCCTTATTGCTGTTGCAAAGATTGTGGTGAGGTTTCTCCACCCAGAAGGAGTATATTGTATTAGCCGGTTCTCCGGGGACTCATCCACCGACGGATTGACTGGACTCGTCCACCTTACGGACACGCCGAGGAGTAGGAGCCCTAATCTCCGAACCTCGTTACATCCTTGTGTTAAGGTTTGGTTTTCTTCTCCTTAGTTTCTTCAGTGTATTTCCGCTGCGACTAACCCTAACTGTAGGAAGAACGCGAGAATTTGGGGCGGCTATTCACACCCCCCTCTCTAGCCGAGTACGAAGGATCCCAACAAGTGGTATCAGAGCAAGGTCGCTCTTCGTTGGATCAACACCCGGGGGAGCACGAGCTAGAGATGGATCAACTCGGAGAAGACATCACAATTCCACCTTTCTACGATCGCGACGACTTCGCGTTTTGGAAGGTAAGAATGAAATATTTTCTTATGACTAACCTTGAAAATTGGAGTTGTGTTCAATTAGGGTTCAAGCCTCCGATGGACAAGAAAGGAGAAAACCTAGAGAAGAAGAAGTGGACCAAGGAACAAGTCCACCAATCCCTAGTCAACGACGAGGTAATGAAAATATTTGAATTCTCATTACCTAACGATATATTGTGTAAGATAGGTGGTTACAACAATGCCGAGGAATTGTGGAACAATTTGGCCAAGTTCCATGAGGGGAGCTCCACTTCAAGTAATGAAGAGGAGTCAAGTGAGCTAAGTAGCTCACTTCATGGAGATGTGGATTTAGAAGTTGAGGGCCACTCAACATCTAAAGAAGAAGAGGAGAGTTCTTCCTCAAGTACGGAGCAAGAAGAAGAAGCTTCTACCTCCGGAAGGGATGAAGAAGAGAGCTTTCATCCATCCTCAAACCTAGGTAACTCAAGCATTTTAATTTCTAGCAAATTACACATAATGTGCTTTGAGTGTAGGGAATTTGGACATTACAAGAGTAAATGTCCAAAGAGAGTTAGAAAGACTCCACCGGCGCCAAAGGTCAAGGAAGCCGGAGTCCCAACACGCAAGGGCAAGGAGCACGTGGTGTGCTTCCAATGCAAGCGAAGGGGACATTATCGGAGCCAATGTCCGAGAGGGAGGCAATCTCACAAGGACAAGAGATCGAGCACATGTATAGGGGGAGCAAGGGCAAACCCTAAGGTAATCTCTAAGGCACATTCTTGCAATTCTAATAGGATGCATGCTAGTAGCCTTATTGCTATTGTCAAGAATGATAAGCATGTTAATTATAGAAATCGATACACATGCTTAGGTGCCAAACATGTGAGCCTAGATAAGGATAACACTAGGAAAGCCAACCCTAGAATTAGCCCATCTAAGGCTAAGGAAAACCTAGGTAGGAATCCAAAATCATCTAGATATATGCCTAGGAATACCTCAAAGAAAAATGATAAATTAAAGCTTGAGGTATTAGAGAAAGAAAATCAAGTCTTGAGGTCAAGACTTGACTTTCTAGAAAAGGCTCTTGAGGATTTGACTCTAGGGTCTAGGGGTCAAAAACCCAAGTCCAAGGACAAGAAAGGTTTGGGTCACAAACCTAAGTCCCAAATGGTCAAGCCCACTTACCACAATGTTCCATTCGATTATGGAACAAAACCTAGGGCTAGGAAGACCATTACCAAGGTTACAAGGGGAGTCACCCCTATAGTTGACCTTGACGAGACCCAAACGACCAAGGCTACAAAGCCTAAGAGGGTCATTAGGAGGGTTGCTAGGGAAGTCATCCCTAGTGAATATTTAGTGAACCCAATGAGCTCAAATAGGTATTGGGTTCCTAGGAGCATCTTCTCTACCCCATAAATGGGTTAGAGAGTGTCAACTCCAATAAGAAGGGTAGTTAACCCAACTTTGAGGAAATTGACACTCAAGGAGCATTTTCAAGGTTTTGTGAACCTTTGAAAATGAAAAGGAATTATCGTTTACTCCTTGAAGAGTAAATTGTGTCATATTTGAAAAATATCGATTTTAATCTTATTTGGCACAATTTAAGAAAACCTAGAGAAATACCATAATTGGGATTTTGGTTTTCTCTTAGGGATATATGGGCAATCTAGGGTTAGATTTTAAGTTAGCCAAGGCTAAGGATACTTAGATAGGGAATTTAGGTATTTTATTTGTTCTAACTTGCCATGATTGGTTGCCATATGCCATGCCATGACATCATATTTATTTTATTATCATTTGAAATGTCATGATAATGCTTAGGTTATCTATATGTCATGTTTATTTAAGTTTTCAAACTTTATGCCATGACATCATGACATTGGCACATGTTTTTACTTATGATATCATTTTATGCCATGTCATCATCTCTTGCATTAATAATCAATGAAATTGATTTAAGGATGAAAAACACATTTTGATATTGAGATCAAATTTGTGTTTAGAAAATGCATGAGACCTTAGTCTAAGATACCTAAACCCATATCTCACATCAACATTGACTTGGATGTGTTTGATACACTTTAGATGTATGTGAGATATTAGGATCATGAGTTAGGATCAAGGTGCATAGTTTTTGTACCTAGATGAGCCTAATTCAAGAAATGGAGGATCATAGGGAAAGCTTGTGTACAAGTCATGTACATTTAGCCCTAAGATTATGGTCATAAATTAAAAGGTTTAAAATCATTTTAAAACTGATTTGAAAAACCTTGATGAAGCTTTCCTAGTGATAGCATTCATCATTGAACATTGTGATACAAAGTTGAGTTAAACTTGAACTATTTCAAAGTTTTAGAACTTTGTATCAAGATTGAAAAATGAAAGTTATTTTCATAGAAAACTATTTTTCCATGATAGTATATGTTATGAGGAATGTATCCTCAAAATTTCACAATTTTTCGAATTTTCTGGAATTTTCTAGGAGTTTCTGAATTTCGGGAAGGAAATTTCAGAAATCTGCCTATCAGAGTCTGGATCGGTCTGGGGACCGATCCAGGTAAGTCCTGATCGGTCTGTGGACCGATCCAGTGAAGCATGGATCGGTCTGCAGACCGATCCAGTAAGAACCAGAGAGCTTGGTGCGATCTGGTGAAGGCCTGATCGGTCTGGGGACCGATCCATGGGGTTTCTGATCGGTCTGGGGACCGATCAGAGCGTGCCAGTTTCTGATTTTCAGCTGTTGTCTGAAATTTCAGTTATGAAAATGGTGTTTTTGTGGATTTCTAAAGGTTTGGAACTCACAAAGACATTGTTGGTGCAATGGTCAAGGGGGAGTTGACCTTTAGGGGGAGTTTTACCTAATTGTCAAGGGGGAGTTGACTTTTAGGGGGAGTTTTTACTCCTTAAGACTTTTGAGGATTAGTGATATGGGATTTTCACTAAGTTGATTGTTGAGTTTAGTATCAAGGGGGAAATTAAGAGTTTCAATGAAAGGTATGAGACTTTCATTAGGAAGAAACTCTTGACCTTGATACCCTCTTTTTCTTTTTGATGTGTGTCAAAAAGGGGAGAGTGTTCATTGGAGAATTATAGGAGAACCCAAGTTAGGTTATCGGGTTAACCTAAGCTAGGGGAAGAATGTCAAGGAATGTTCGAGGAAGAACATTGGAATTCTTTTTGATGTATGTCAAAAAGGGGGAGAATTATTGGAGAACCCAAGTTAGGTTATCGGGTTAACCTAAGGGGAGAATGTCCAGAGAATGTTCAAGGAAAGAACATTGGACATTGGAAGATGATTGGAAAACCTAAGTTAGGTTATCGGGTTAACCTAACTTGATTATGGGTTTTGTCAAACATCAAAAAGGGGGAGATTGTTGGTGCACCCTTAGGTCAAGGTTGACCTGGTTGACCTGACTCGAGTTGACCTGACTCGAGTTGACCTGACTCAAGTTGACCTGACTCGAGTTGTATTTTGATGTTTGACTTAGGAAGATTGTCGGTGCAACCTTAGGTCAAGGTTGACCTAGTTGAGTTGCATGTTGATGTTTGACGAAAAGAGAGTTCTATTCTTGATGTTTGACAAGAATAGATGTTTGGGAGATGGTTGGTGCAACCGTAGGTCAAGGTTGACCTGGTTGACCTGATTCGGGAAAAAGTCCAAGTATGGAGACTTGGCAACGGAAAAGTCCAAGCAGGGAGCTTGGCACCGGAAAAGTCCAAGTATGGAGACTTGGCACTGGAAAAGTCCAAACAGGGAGTTTGGCACGGGGAAAAGTCCTGGTGAGTGAAGCCGGGCAAGGGAAAATCCTGGTGAGCCAGGTGAAAATCCTAGTGAGTGAAGCTAGGTGAAAGTGAAAGTCCCGTGAGTGAAGCAAGGCAATGGAAAAGTCCCGTGAGTGAAGCCAGCGGTGGAAATCTCGGTGAGTGAAGCGGTGAAACCCTAGTGAGTGAAGCTAGGTAAAAGTCCCGTGAGTGAAGCCAGGAGAAAGTCCTAATGGGATGTTAGGCGGTGTGGAAAGTCCTGGTGAGTGAAGCCAGGGGGAAAGTCCTAACTGGATGTTAGGCAATTGGGAAGTCCCGTGAGTGAAGCCGGCAGGAAAATCCAGATGGATCAAGGGTGATCGGACATCTGGTGTTGAGAAGGTCAAGTAGGTCAAAGGGTGACCGGATACTTGACACGGAGAGAAAAGTCTAAGTGGGTCAAAGGGATTGACCGGACACTTAGCAGGGAATCCTAGCAGGTCAAGGGAGTGACCGGATGCTAGGCGCAATGTACCAACAGGTCAAGATTGACCGGATGTTGGTTTGGACTTGGTTTGGGCGAAAACCATGAGCTGGATCGATCTGGAGATCGATTCAGTGATACTGAGAATTAACTGATCGGTCTGGTGACCGATCAGGAGTCGATCAGAAGCCGAACAGGATCGAGGCGCAAGAGGGGCTGATCGGTCTGGGGACCGATCAGCACAAATCCTGATCGGTCCCCGGACCGATCAGGAGGTTCCCTGATCGGTCTTTCCTGATCGGTCTGCAGACCGATCAGGATGTTGCCTGATCGGTCCACAGACCGATTAGGGTTCTAACCGTTGCGACGCAACGGCTAGTTTCTTCGCTGTTTCGCTGTTTCTTCTTCGCAGGTATAAAGGGGTCGAGGGCTGCTGCTGTATAGACACTCCTTCCTTCTTCCTTCTCTTCTGCTGAAGATTTGTGGGCTGCGATAAGAGCTCTGTTGAGTTCCTTCCGAAAGCTTCGCGTGAGCTTCCCCGACTGGAACAGCTGCTGCTATTAGGGTTTTTGAAGCTGTTGCTTCATCCGGACTCCAGTCGACGAGAAAGCAAGTTTGGTAGAGTGCTTGTGTATTCTTACTGTATTTCTTGCTTATTCTTTGTTCTTGTACTCCTTATTGCTGTTGCAAAGATTGTGGTGAGGTTTCTCCACCCAGAAGGAGTATATTGTATTAGCCGGTTCTCCGGGGACTCATCCACCGACGGATTGACTGGACTCGTCCACCTTACGGACACGCCGAGGAGTAGGAGCCCTAATCTCCGAACCTCGTTACATCCTTGTGTTAAGGTTTGGTTTTCTTCTCCTTAGTTTCTTCAGTGTATTTCCGCTGCGACTAACCCTAACTGTAGGAAGAACGCGAGAATTTGGGGCGGCTATTCACACCCCCCTCTCTAGCCGAGTACGAAGGATCCCAACACCTGTGTTTAAGATAACAAATGTCCACTAATTAAGTAAGTTACTGACAACTCATTTAGTTAATATCTTAGTCCAAGAGTAGTACCACTCAACCTTATCATCATGTCGGACTAGGTCCACCTGCAGGGTTTAACATGACAATCCTTATGAGCTCCTCTTGAGGACATTATCAATCTAGTATCTCTAGGACACAGTTTCCTTCTATAATCAACAACACACACTATAAGTGATATCATTTCCCAACTTATCGGGCTTATTGATTCATCGAACTAAATCTCACCCATTGATAAATTAAAGAAATAAATATCAAATATATGTGCTTGTTATTATATTAGGATTAAGAGCACACACTTCTATAATAATCGAGGTCTTTGTTTCTTTATAAAATCAGTATAAAAGAAACGACCTCAAATGGTCCTACTCAATACACTCTAAGTGTACTAGTGTAATTATACAGTCAAGGTAAACTGATACCTAATTACACTACGACCTTCTAATGGTTTGTTCCTTTCCATTTTGGTCGTGAGCTACTGTTTATAATTTATAAGGTACTGATAACATGATCCTCTGTGTGTGACACCACACACCATGTTATCTACAATATAAATTAATTGAACAACTACATTTATCACAAATGTAGACATTTGACCAATGTGATTCTTATTTCTAGATAAATGTTTATACCAAAAGCTAGGCTTTTAGTATACACTCTAACATGAAGGGTGCTGCAAAAAGATGGTACAATTCTCTAAAGTCTCAAAGTATCAGAACATGGGATGAGTTGGAGCAAAAATTCCTTGACCAATATTTCCCTCCAAGGAAAACTACTTATTTGAGAAATCAAATTTTAAATTTTAAGCAATTGGATGGAGAAAAATTGTACCAAGCCTGGGAAAGATATTCTTCTCTTCTGCAGTTATGTCCACATCATGGAATTGAGAAATGGTTAATTATGCATTTGTTCTATGTTGGGCTTTCTTTCTCAAATAAGAATCAACTGGATTTAACATCTGGAGGATCATTTTTGAAAAAAAGTCTAGAAGAAACCTTTGAGATAGTTGGCAGAATCACGCAAAATTCCAATGATTGGGCAGAGCAAGATAGTTCATTCTTGACAATGGATATCATTGGAGGAAAGGATGATGTTGAAAAAGGGCTTATCTTGAATCAAAGTGATTTCCAAACATTATTTCCTTGGTGTTGTGCATCATTATCAAAAACATTTGGTGAAAAAGCATTTTCAACAGAAAAGGGGGTATGTCTTGGTGATCATAAGGAGGAAGATCTGTCTTTAGACAATGAAGAGTTGTTAGAAGAAATCTTGGCTGAGGAGGAGACTATGTTGATAGAACAAGAGCTAGTTTTTCCAGAGATAGTACCACTTCAACTTGAACTTAAACCATTACCCCCAAATCTTAGGTATTAATTTTTTGGGCCGAATTCTACTTATCCAGTTATAATTAGTGCTCAGTTAAATGAGTTTGAAACAAAGAGACTGTTGGATGAGTTAAGGTTGTATAGAAAGGCCATTGGATATACAATAGAAGATATAAAAAGGGATTAGTTCATCTCTCTGTATGCATAGAATTTTACTTGAAGAGGGGTACAAGAACTCAATTGAGCATCAAAGGAGACTAAATCCAAATTTAAAAGAGGTAGTAAAGAAGGAAGTGATTAAACTACTTGATGCGGGGATTATTTACCCAATTTCGGATAGTGCATGGGTGAGTCCAGTCCACGTGGTTCCAAAAAAAGGAGGAATGACTGTTATCAAGAATGAAGATGATAAGCTAATTTCAACACGAACAGTGACAGGGTGGCGAATGTGCATTGATTATCGGAAGTTGAATAAAGAAACAAGGAAGGATCATTTCCCCTTACTATTTATTGATGAAATGCTTGAAAGATTGGCTAAACATTCTTATTTTTGTTACTTGGACGGATATTCTGATTTTTTTCAAATTCCAATTCATCCTCAAGACCAGGAGAAGACTACTTTTACTTGCCCTTATGGTACCTTTGCCTATCGTCGGATGTCATTTGGGCTTTGTAATGCTCCAGCCACTTTTCAGAGGTGCATGATGGCAGTTTTTTCAGATTTAATAGAGAAAATTATGGAGGTTTTCATGGATGACTTCTCAGTTTATGGGAATGACTTTGATTCTTGTTTGTCAAATCTTTCTACTGTTCTAAAAAGGTGTGAAGATACAAACCTAGTGTTGAACTGGGAAAAATGTCATTTTATGGTTAAGGAAGGGATAGTTTTGGGGCATAAAATTTCAGAGCGTGGTATTGAGGTAGATCCAGCAAAAGTGGAAGTAATAGACAAATTACTCCCACCCATCAATATAAAAGGAGTTAGGAGTTTTTTAGGACATGCTGGCTTCTATAGACGCTTTATTAAGGACTTTTCAAAGATTTCCAAGCCATTGACTAATCTGTTGATTAAAGATGTTGAGTTTTGTTTTGATAGCGAATGTATTGAAGCCTTCAATAAAATTAAGAGTGCTCTTACAACAGCTCCAGTCATTCAAGCACCTGATTGGGATCTTCCCTTTGAAATAATGTGTGATGCTAGTGATTTTGCTGTAGGAGCAGTTTTGGGACAGCGAAGAAATAAGATTTTGCATGCGATCCATTATGCAAGTAAAACACTTGATGCAGCCCAAGTAAACTACTCTACTACGGAAAAAGAATTATTGGCAGTGGTATTTGCTATTGATAAATTTAGATCTTATCTAGTGGGATCAAGAGTAATAGTATATACTGATCATGCAGCTATCCGGTATCTACTTGGAAAGAAGGACGCTAAACCTAGATTAATCAGGTGGATTTTACTTTTGCAAGAGTTCAACCTTGAGATTAGGGATAAGAAAGGAGCTGAAAATGTAGTAGCGGATCATTTGTCTAGAATATCTCAAAAGTCAGAAAATGAGGTGGATGTTGATTTGCCTATTGATGACATATTCCCGGATGAACACTTGCTAGCCTTATCAAGTGTGAAAACTCCTTGGTATGCAGATTTTGTGAATTTCCTTGCTAGTGGAGTGTTACCTCCGGATTTTTCTCATCAACAAAGGAAAAAGTTTTTTTCAGAAGTTAAGAATTATGTGTGGGATGAACCTCTCCTGTACAAGAAATGCAATGATGTGATTTATCGAAGATGTATACCTGAAGAAGAGGTTAGAGATATCTTGTTTCATTGCCATTCTTCGTCCTATGGAGGACATCTGGGTAGTTCAAAAACGATTACGAAGATTCTTCAAGCAGGATTTTATTGGCCGACCTTATTCAAGGATGCTAAGTTGTTTGTTCAATCTTGTGACCAATGTCAGAGAACTGGGAATATAACTAGAAGAAATGAAACAATGTTAAATTACATTCTTGAGGTTGAGTTATTTGATGTTTGGGGAATTGATTTCATGGGACCTTTCCCTCTTTCATATGGGAATAGGTATATTCTTGTGGCAGTAGATTATGTGTCCAAATGGGTAGAAGCTGTGGCATCTCCTACGTGCGATGCGAGAACAGTTATCAAATTATTTAGGAGTATTATCTTTCCAAGATTTGGGGTGCCAAGGGCAGTCATTAGTGATGGAGGATCACATTTTATAGAGAAACAGTTTGAAAACTTACTTAGAAGATATGGAGTGAAGCATAAAGTAGCAACACCTTATCATCCTCAGACTAATGGGCAAGCTGAGATATCTAACCGAGAAATTAAGTCCATATTGGAAAAGACTATATCTACTTCAAGGAAGGATTGGGCGTTGAAACTAGATGATGCTTTATGGGCTTATCGAACTGCTTATAAAACTCCTATAGGGATGACCCCATTTCGATTAGTTTATGGTAAGTCTTGCCATCTTCCAGTTGAACTAGAACATAAGGCTTATTGGGCAATTGCAAATTTGAATATGGATTTAAAAGGAGCAGGGGAGAAAAGGAAGCTTCAGTTGAACGAACTTGATGAATTAAGGATGGACACATATGAGCATGCTAAATCTTACAAAGAAAGGACAAAGAAATGGCACGATCAACACATTCTTCGTAAAGACTTTAATGTGGGAGATTTGGTTTTGTTGTTCAATTCAAAATTAAAACTCTTTCCTGGGAAGCTTAAGTCAAGGTGGACGGGTCCATATGAGGTAAAGAAGGTTTATCCTTTTGGAGCTGTAGATATTTGGAACAAAGATTTTGGGATAATTAAGGTAAATGGTCAACGACTGAAAAAATATATTCATGGCACGAAAATAGAAGAGGTACAAAGGTTGTATTTTTCTGAACCTCGCCCTCCAGATTGAATTCTTTTAGCTAGTGTAAATTCATTTTGTTGGTTTTTGCTTGTTTTTGATTTTTGTTTTCAGGTTAGGTGCAAAACAGAGTCAGGCCGTGTGCTATACACGGCCAGGCAAAGGTTGCAGAGAAGGGAAGTGTTTGGGCCGTGTCATCCAGACACGGCCGTGTGGTATCTCCCGAGGAGAAAAAGGTATAGGCCGTGTCATAGACACGGCCGTGTAGAGAATCCCGAGGGGAAAGACGAATAGGCCGTGTCCCAGACATGGCCGTGCGAAGAAACCAGTGAAAGAAGATGTTTGGGCCGTGTCACAGACATTGCCGTGCGATGAGAAATGATCATGGCCGTGTGATATCACACGGCCTGATCCACATCTTCTTAAGGAATTAGGGCACGGGGTGGGGGCGGCGCACGGCCGTGTACCGCCGCTTGCTCCTTTTCCCTATCTCCCCATTTCTAAAGGATTGAATTACTTCTTCCAATTTTTCCTTTTCATTCTTCTTTAGGAGATTAGATTTTCTTCCATGGAAAACGTGATTGAGGAGACTTCGGCCACAAGAAAAGGGAAGGAGAAGGTGGTTGCAAGAAAGGAGGGGAATGTTTGTTTTAAAGGTATTTCTAATGACTTTGGTATTGTTTTCTCTAGTGATGAGCAATGGTATAGATATTCGTCTTTATGTAAACGACCTCTTTTAGGTACTAGGTTTCTTGATGTTGAAACTTTAGAAACTTTGGGGTTTAAGGATGATTTAGTTTGGCTATTTGAAAGGATAGGATGGAGTGGTTTAGTGAACATGAGATATCCTACTTATCCTAGAATTGTTCTTGAATTTTTAAGCTCAATAGAAGTTGATAATGTTCAAGGAGGGGGGAAGTGTAAATTCCGGTTGTTTAATGAAAATTATGAATGGACGTTGGGAGATTTTAATACTTGTTATGAGTTGCCAAAGAATGATGTGTGTGTGATTTTGCCCCAATTTGAGAATTCACATTTTTGGCAACAAATTTCTGAACAACCGTTATTTGATCCTCATAATTCCAGAGTTTGCCAAATTATCAATCCTATTTTTAAATATGCTTATTTGGTCATGAAAAACACTATATTTGGAAGGGAGGACAAAGAGGGATCGGTAAGACTTGTAGACTTGTATTGTTTGTGGGCAATGGTCGAAAATGTTCCAATTAATTCTGGTTATTTCTTTCTTAGACATTTGGCAAAATTAGGGAAATCAAATTCTACCACACCTATTATTTTGGGGGGATTACTTACTCAATTGGCCTTAATATTAGGATGTGATTTGAGTGAATTAGAGGTGGTGGAGAGTTTTTGTACGTTGGATTTCAATTCATGTTTAGCAATGAAAATGATTAAGCATGAAGAGCATGGATTTAGTTTAGTCATTAAAAATGGTTTCCCTTTAAAATTGCCCAATCATGATTTTACTACAATTCATAATAAAGAGAATTGGTGTTTAAAGTTAGCTAGGCAACAATCTAGAGCCTTGTCAACTTTTACTCAAAAAAATGTTTCTAAGGGTAACCAAGAGATTCATAGTTTTATGTTTCAAGAACTTAATTCTGCTTTAAAGAATATTCATAGTGATTTAGATTCAACTAATGAATTTCTTGAAGATAAGAAGTTTATGGAGGAGGAACTATTTAAAAAGCTACAAGATTGTTTCAAGAGCGAAAGAGAATTGTGTGATAAGATTTCTAAAATGATGAATGCTTATAGGGCTAAAATGGAATTTCATGAAGATCTTAGAGGTTGTATGAGATTTGTGCAGGATGATATTGATAAATTGTTTGAATATCATAATTTTTTCAGAAACGAAGTTAAATGGTTTGTTAAGGATTTTGCATCTTCCTTCCCTGATTTTCCTGATCTTCCACCTCCTCCACCATACTGATTTCATCGGGACGATGAAAGGTTTAAGTCTGGGGGGTGTCATGTATTGTTTAGTTTGGTTTTCAGTTTTTAGTTTTTGATTAGTTTTTCATGTTGGTTCTTATTTTCATTGCTTGTTGCTTTATTTTGCTTATTTTTGAAATAATCATGGCAAAAAAAATTTTTTGAGAACATCAAATCTTCACTTATATGCTTTCTTGGATTCAAGTGAAATGTTAGCACGATTATTGTCTCGATTCATGATGTTCGCATGATGCTATTAGTAAACTTTGTGTAGTTCTTTTTTCTATCTTGGGTAGCATGAAACAAGCTAAGAATCTTATGGTGATGAGTTTTAGTTTTGGTTCAACCTTAAGGATTTTATCTTCACTACACTTGTGCTTAATGCTTGAATAGTTGATGTCATTGAAATAGTCATGATTCATCTTGTTTGCTTAGTACTTGGTTTCCATGGTGATCTCTCAACTTTCATTTTAGTTACTAGATGAGGCTCAAATCATTAAAGCTCATTTGGAAAAATCAAAATATCCCAACATGTGTGCTAAAAGTACATTTGTGAATAAGTTTTGCACAATACAAACACTTTTAAAAAAAAAAAATGAACAATAAGGGATATAAAAAACAGTTGTCATGAGTGGAATCTAGCAAGTCACCCCTTTGAGACCGAGTTAGGTTACTGGGGAAATGACTGTTTAGCTTCTCTTGAGATTGAGCACACCTTTGAGACCTTGGGTTAGTTGAGAAATATGAACCAAGTGAATGGTAAGTAAGTGCCTATCACTGGTTACTTGTCTTTCACTGGAAACATTAGGAATTCAAATTTGATGACGACTTGACTAAGACATGGATTGAAACTTGAAGGGTGTTGAGTTACTTTTACACTGCGCACAAGATTCTTATGCTTGAACCATACTTTACTTGTTTCCATGATCATGCTTGTTAATGAAACTTTTTGATAGAATTAGGAAAGTGCACTGGGTTTTATGAATGTGTTGTAGAACATATGAATTTAGACTGCAGCATTTTGCTTGAGGACAAGCAAAGGTTTAAGTCTGGGGGTGTGATATGCGTAGATTATATACTCCTTTATGCATGTTTTTAGGCACATTTACATACTTTGAGCATGCTTGATCTATGCATTTTTATATTCCCAGTTTTCCTTTTAGCATATTTACTCTTTTGGTTCGGAGATCTGCTTTTTGTGCATTTTCTGTACACAGGAGTCGATTTGGTGAAGAATCTACATCTTTGGGCATGCATTGGAGGAAACGAAGGGAGAAAGCACCGGGCCGTGTACCTCACACGGCCCTGCACTGGTATGGAGCTCGGGCCGTGTGGAGTTTGGCACCAACAGAAGAGGAAGATGACATGGCCGTGTGAACCTCGCACGGCCGTGTCAAGATTTGAAGCCAACCAGAGCAGAAGCCTTACAGGGCCGTGTGGATCTACACGGCCGTGTGAGATTTCCAGAGACCAAGTCTACACGGCCGTGTGAGATTTCCAGAGACCAAGCAGGCTGTGGCCGTGTGCACCACACGGCCGTGTAGCATTTCCAGAGAGCAGAAGGGTTCTGGCCGTGTGGAGTCACACGGCCGTGCAGCTTTGGCAGAGAGGGAACTGGACATGGCCGTGTGAATCTCACACGGCCGTGTCACGGGGCCGTGTGGCGCCCGATTCCCTCCTCTATTTAAACCCTTCTTCATGAATTGAAAGGGGATCTCTCCCCCTTTGGGAGAAAGCAAGATTTGGTGGTTTCCTCCCATTCTTGGGAGGATTTCTGGGCGATTCAAGGGGAGATCTCGACGATTTCGACTCCGGAGCGTGGATTGGATCCGAAGACGAAGCTTCTTTGTAGATAAGTTTCCTTTTTCTCCCTTTTTCTTGGTTTCTTGGATTGGGGGATTCAAGGAATGCTTGTAATCTCTATTTCTTCGGATTTTCTTCCTCGATTCATGGAGTAGATCTTGTATTCTAGGATTAAGGGAGTATTTGTATGATGGATTGATGTAATCTCTTATGGATTTGCCATTTTCTTGTTTCGATGACATTATCTTGCTTGTATCAATTAGATCTTGAATGATTGATGGTGGTTTGCGCTCAATTCTCATTCTTGATTGATTGTTTGGATTTCTTATAGACTTGGTAAAGATAAACTCTCACTCGATCATCCGAGGGATCCACGTGACAGGTGCAAGCCCGTGTAAGGACGTTTGAGAGATAATCTTGAAGAGGAAATAGGGATATTCAAGAGAGTAGGATGGATTTTATGATTAGCTTCTTGTATCTTGATAGATTAATGAGTCGTGGGCTTCTACGTTGATATCCGAGGAAGGCATAGTAATAGGTGCACTTCTGTGTAAGGATGACATAGGTTCATGTCTAATTAATCCTATTTAGTTACATTTCTCAGTCCTTAGCCGGTTGTCTATTGCAAGAGGGAACCGACAACTTTCTACATGTTTGGCAATTGAGGGATAAGAATTGGTGAACCATTTACATTCAAGAAATCTTACAAAGAAACCGAAACTCCTAGAATCTCCCTTTATCATAACCCAAAACACTAAACTCTTGTTCGTTGATCTTTAATATTAGATTTGTTTACCTTTACTTTGCTTTTGAAACGATTGGATAGTTGTTTAGCTAATTCGCATTGAGACATTTCTAGTGCTTATTCCAGTCCCTGTGGATACGATAATCTTTTATATTACTTGCGACATTTCCGTACACTTGCGGAGCGTAACACCGATCAGGAGTCGATCAGAAGCCGAACAGGAGCGAGGCGCAAGAGGGGCTGATCGGTCTGGGGACCGATCAACACAAAGCCTGATCGGTCTGGGGACCGATCAGCACAAAGCCTGATCGGTCCCCCGGACCGATCAGGAAGTTCCCTGATCGGTCTGTGGACTGATCAGTAGGTTCCCTGATCGGTCCACAGACCGATCAGGGCACTAGCCGTTGCGACGTAACGGCTAGATTTCTTCTGTGCTTCTTTCTCCGCAGGTATAAAAGGAGGCTGAGAGCTTCTATATTGTTTTCTCCTTCTTCTTCTTCCTTGTTTCTTGAGCTCGCTTCCGAAGCTTCGCGTGAGCTTCCAGTCGTCGATCAGCTGCTGCAGTTGGGTTATGAAGTTGCTGCTTCATCGCCTCCGGTCGACAGAGAAGGCAAGCGAGTGTTGCATTCATATTGTTTTTTGTATTTGCTTCTTGCTTTCCTTGTACTCCTTTCTTGTTGTTACAAGTATTGTGGCGAGGTTTCTCCACCCACAAGGAGCATCTATTAGCCGGTTCTCCGGGGACTCATCCACCGACGGATTGATAGGCTTCGTCCACCTTACGGACACGCCGAGGAGTAGGAGTTTATCTCCGAACCTCGTTACATCGGTTTGTTTGAGGTTTGTCTTCTTTCCCTTTCGTTTCTGTGTTTATTTTCAGCTGCGCTAACACGTTTTGTAGAAAGAAACGACGATTTGGGGTCGGCTATTCACACCCCCCTCTCTAGCCTCCGTACGAAGGATCCTAACAGTAGTCACCTTGCACATGGAAGACTTGTTTGTCTTTTATGAGAGATCACGATGAAATATTGAAGGAAGGACGAATCTTCACTATTGTCGCATTGAAACATTTTATGAAGTGATAGATTTACAACTTCAGGAGTTGAACATTCGCTTTAATGAGGTGAACATGGAGTTGTTGTTATGTATGAGTTGTCTTGATTCATCAAATTCATTCTCTGCTTATGTTAAGAGAAAATTACTTCAGTTTGCTGAGTTTTATCCATCCTATTTTTCCCCGATGGAGTTAATGCATCTTAAGCCCAACTTGATAACTTTATTTTTGATATGAAGAGTAGCAATCAATTCTTTGATGTTGTGGGGATTAGCCAACTTACTACAACGATGATTCAATTGAAAAAACATCGCCTGTATCCTTTGATATATTTACTTTTGAAGTTAGTATTGTTATTACCTGTTGCAACTGTAAATAATCAAAACTTCACTTCAAAATCGGTTGGGAGATTATATAGTAAATGTTTGTTTGATACCATATATTGAGCAAAATATGTTTGATACCATTAATAATGAAGTCATTATTCAGTATTTTCAAAGTATGAAATCTTGAAGAATGATATTGTAAAAACATATGAAGTTCATATATGACTTTTATTATACATTTTCTGTGTTGTATTCTTTTTTTAATTTATTGAATTCGTCCCTCCTAATTGAAAATCTTGGTTACGCCACTACACAAAGGTACGTGTGACTCATGCATTGCTAAATGTGATGCGTTGCTTAGTCAAATGTAGCGTTGTACCATGAAATGCATTGAAACAATAAGTCGATTTCATGGAAGATTCAAGGAGATTCTCAATAGAGTCCACATAATCAAAGAATATAATCAAGTGTGCACTTTAGGCTTTTCCCCATACTATTTTGTAATCATCCATGACATATGCTTACAAGATATCTAAAAATTTGTTTATAGTCAAAATAGATGAATTATTTTATAAATTTGAATTGTAAGAATAGATTGACTTTGAACCCAAAGATAAGGGTATTGCCTTATTATAGGAAGCCAAAAGAAAAGAAAAAATAAAGAGAATAAGGGATTCTCATCTAAATCAGAACATGAAACCAAAAGTGAGGAGATTTCAAAAGATGGTGAACTTTGTCAAACATATGATGGGACAGAATAAACATATGATAAGACAGAATAAGAACTTTAGTTAAAGAGATATGAAGAAAATTTTCTTGGAATAAAGAGGCCAAACAAATCAAATGGTATGGCTAAATCTAAATCAAATGTGATGTATTTTGAATGTAATAAAAAATGTCATTATAAATCAAAGTGGCTAGAACTAAACAAATCCTTAGACTCATCGATTGAAGAAGATTGTTCAATGTAAACAAACAGATGGTTTTCACTGCTATAAAAATTTTGAAAATTGATTTTTTTATATTTTAAAAAAATTAATTTCAATTTGTTCGATTTTTAAAATTTAAATTAAGATGTTCCTTATTTCCAAAGTTTGAAACTTATTTTCTTTATTTTTAAAATTTGAAGATTTATTATTTATTATTTTTTTACTTTAAAAACGGTATTTCTATTTTTGTGAATTTTGAATAATTCTGATTATTCCTATTATTCTTGATTAAACTATGATTATTATTAATCAAATTTGAATTATTTAAAATTTTCTTTAGATTACTTAATTTCAAATTATCTTTATTAATTGAATTATTAATTAAATTTAAATTAATTGAGTTAGTTGAATTATTTTTTTGAGTAATATTTAGATCTGTCGTATCTAGATTTTTTGATCAATTGAATCCCGGTCTAGATAATTAATTTTTTTTAATCTGACCATTCAATTCTTTAAATCGATTAATATCCTCATGAAAATTTCTACCGACTATTAGGATAAATGGGAAAATGTTCATGCAGACTCATCTAAGTAACCAACATGCTTAGAATATTTATCTATCTCATTAGAGGAAAATCTTTATAGTATATTGCAATTGAAATTTCTAGCTAATCGCTTGAATGATCTAACCCGGGACATCTAGATAATCATTTTGATTGAACAAATCAAAATTTATATTGACCTGATTGTGTTGATTGACTCCATTAACATCTTGATTAAATAGATTATTTATTATATTATTCTTTAAATCTGAATTATTAATTAAATCTAAATTATCTTGATTAATTGAATTAAAATTAATTGAATTATTCATTTTAATTAAATTAAGATCATTAATAGTATTATCTTGATTTTTTAATATACTAAAATAATTTTAACTAGGAGAATAATAACTGCTAATGCTAGCATGCCTTTTTTTTTTTTATCAAAAATATAATTTTCATAATCTGGAAATCTGTTTACCTCAAACGCTCGCCTGAATACAAGCCTCCTTGTTGATCCTCAGATTTTCTCCTTTGATATTGGTTCTTATATATAGTGGCCCATCTTCTTACATTTAAAGCATATAACATGCCCCTTCCCTTTCTAAATTCCTAGCAATGGTCATTCTGAGTTTTATAAATAGGACACTTATACACCATATTAAATGACATTTAAATTTTAAATTTAAATATTTACCTTTTGTGTTTTTGGTAGACCCTCAACAGATCTCTCCCCATCAATTTCTAGCAAGGTGGACTCCTGTTCAACTTGGTCTTCGAGCTGATCCTATCTGAGCCTCTCTTCTAGCCTTGAGGGTTCCTCCTGAAACTCGATGATGGTGATCATGGGCATTTTATACCCTCCTAATCTGCACATGATTTTATTAGGTAAAATATCTAAAATTAAATTTATTACATTCGTGTCTGCCTCTAAATTTTGAGAAGCTTTCTTCAAAGCGACTAATTGTCGAAGTTGCCTATCAACACAAAGATTTCCATGGCCTCCTCTAAAGTTTGAATTCATATGCCTCATATGGTGGTGGATCATAGATGCATCAACTGAGCTTCTCTTCGTACTCCATTTGCTACACTTTTATAACACTCAAAAAAAAATAAAAAAAATCAAATATGTACCCCTAGCTTGCTCCTTTGATTGTCAGTCCAATAATAAATTTTCACCTCTGATACCAATTGTAAGATAGTAAAGTGTGTTTTGTTAGGACCAAAAAAGATTTAGATATCTCCACAATGGTATAATATTATTTACTTTGGATCTAAGCCCTCATGGTTTTATTTTTTGGCTCTACCCAAAAGATCTCATACCAATAGAGATATCTTTCTCTTATAAATTCATAATCTTTTCCATGTATTTTCAATATGAGACTTTGTTTGCAACTTTGCAACCCAACAATCTCCCCTCAAACGAATGATCATAGGCTTCCCACGTCCAATCCTCGACCCGCCAAGTCTTCCTGTCCCTCAATCCACTCGACCAACTAGGACTTCCTTGCACTACAACAAAAACCTTCATAGACATCGGTTTTCCACCGGTGTCTATTTCATTTTCGACCGATGTCTATGAAGCCGATGTTAAAAGTCTGCCATTTTAGACATCGGGTTAAAACCGGTGTAGTATCACTTAACGACACCGGTCTTCGAATCGGTTATTAACCTGTGTAGTATCACTTAACGACACCGTTTCATCAACGGTGTAAAACTGATGTAATATTGTATGTTAATAACACCAGTTTTGGCAGCGGTAAATGACCGATGTAATATTAGTTAATAACACTGGTTTTGCAACGGTGGAAAACCGATGTAGTATGTATATTTTTTAACAACACAAATTTGATTTTCGAAACAATGAAAAATCGACAATAACAAAAAAAATACACAAATATTCAAAAATTATACAAATATTCTTCATTCAATAATATCCATAAAATACACAAATATTCACAAATTATATAAATAATCTTCTTACAACAATATCCATAAAATACCCAAACATTCTTTTTATATCAAAAGCTAGCTAATAGATATCAAAATCAAGGTAGAACATTCTTTTAACACATCAAGGTAGAACCGCACTTCAAATGTAATCTAGCATGCATTCAGCCCACTCGAACTGCATTTCATCAATTTCAACTCTGGAGTACTTGAGATTTGTAAACTGTAAAAACACATAAATCCACCATATGTCAAATAACTAAAACAAATGTGTACATGTATCAAATAAAAAATATAAGATCACAAGTGCTTGTCATAAACATGCTTACCAGCGTGTTGAAACCTATTCTGTGAATGGTGGCTTCGAATGAACTTCACGAGCAAGGCCAAAATTTGCTATCTTCACAAAGTCCTTGGTTACCAATAAGTTCTCTGCAAATGTCATAATCTAGTATAATAGAATGCTAACTTCACCAGAATAATTATAGGTGCATAAATCACATTTAACAAAATAAATGCTAATCCTAGATAACAACGTTGTAGGAATAGTTCTGTTAAGAGCACACAAATGAATCTTTATAGGGATATTTGGTTAAAAGCGGAACTAAAGAGGTACACCTACCTCCCATGTCAATAAGTCACTTCCTCGAGTTGGATATGGCTTTTGCAAATCTAGCTCCATATAGAAGGTGTAGAGTTTGATATCTTGAAGCTGCAAATCCAATCAAAAGTAGGATTAGCGTGGTAAGCAAGACATTGAAAATCCCATTAATAGACACATATTGGCCATGAGAACCCTTGTTCTTGTCATTGAAATAAGGTGGGGTAGTTGTCATGCCTCCCAAACTTGAATTAAAAGGATATGGGAGAAGACCCCTAAATCCTTCATTTATCCATTGAACTTCCTTAATGTACGAAGGCATAAAAAATGAAGAAGGATAACGATGCCATTCACTTCCGATGCAAAGCATAGTCTCTGTGCATAAAGGCAAGCATTCCATCAAATTTAAAACTATAATCCAATCAATATAAAACTATAATCCAATCAAATTTACAGGCTATCGCTTCTGCATAATTTCCCTATTGTAATACAAGAGAACTATCAATTTCCAACTAGGGGCAAAGACAACAAAGAAGATGATAGACAAATTATATGACTTTCTTCTATTAAATGAGGCAATATGCAGTAACTCTCAAACTAGCAATGAAAAAGGCAGATATAGTACTCTACCTGTTGCTTGTATATAATAGCCAAGTTGTTGAAGGGAACAGATATCCCTGTTGTAACTGCTAAAATTGCCTTATAGAATGATGCAGCAACACTCATCATATTACTGCATGAAGAGATGTTTCATTAAGGAACAAAAATAAATTATCCACACAGTTGTCATCAAGCATTTCTAAAGCTTACCAATCCATGTATATATATGTTGCCAAGGCTTGACAATGCTTGTGGATGGTTAGGTTGTAAAGCAAAGCATGACTTGGGAAAAATTATTAAAATGAAGTTATTCAACAAGGAAAAAAACAACTTGTTATTATCTCCCTGATTTTAGGATCATATGATTCCAGTTTCAGAACTAAAATTCTTTCAAATCCGTAACATTCTGAACGGTTGGGTTTTTTCTGCAGTTGGGCCCTGTACTTCAAAAGACGGTAGAATCTTTTCGTCTCCTCCCTCCTACAGAAAATTATGTTCCCCCATTTAAGGACCCTTGGAGGTTTTGGTGACGACTACAATGTTTTAGTATGAAACCTTCCAACGTGTCTACAGATGACCGTCATTGTATTTTTTGTATATACCTTGCTTGGTGTTTGGATTTGTTTATGCAAGGAATGAGCACTGCATCATCTACTGGGGATCTTTAACTATGCTTTATTTCTGAAGCAGCTACATCAGCACACTGGGTTACATTAGTTTGCTTTTTGTTCTAGCATCTAAAGCAAAAGAAAGTACATAAAGGATAGAGGATAAGGAATAACCATGACAAGAAACCAGGAAAATATATAATAACAGTAGTCCTTCAAAGACAATGAAAATAAAGTAACTAACTTAAATCTGAAGGTGATGCGTAAGTTCAAAAATCTTAATAAAATAAATTATAAGTCGACATAAAAGGATATAGCTTTATAAGTAATTTAGAAATTATAGACAGTTTTAGCAGCCAACAATAAAATAAATTAACAACAAAACTAACCTAAAGACCTTGTAAATAGATTGCAATTTTAGCAAAGAACACGAACTTGCTCTAGGTGCCGGTGCCATATAGAACGACCTCATAAATAGGTTGCAGCTTCAGCAAAGAACATGAACTTGCTACCGTAGTCATGTAGGATCAGCAAGTACTCACGTATCTTGACTCGAGGAGATTCTTCAAAGTTTCCTGGAGAATCTATCATTAGTGGCAATACAGTTTAATGACAGAATCTGCTCCAGCTGTGAATAGCCATGGCTGCCTCGGATGAAATTTACAATCTAAAACACCTGTTCAATTAATAAGTTAATGTTAGGTCTAAGATAGGCAGGAATTGCAATTTTTATTTGAGTTAGAAAGCCATAGTTTCTTAATCTAGACGCGGAAATGAAAAACAAGGAAAATAACAAAGTTTGCAACACAACTGACCTCTGTCATTAAACTAAGAGAATTTGGTATGCCTAAACTTTTCAGGGCACTTTAGGTTTCATCCTGATTCCAGCCTCAAAGGCTAGGTAACTAGGTATAATGTCATGATTTTTATATATTTCCAATTTGTCAGTGTGTATTAGAAAAAAGAAAGAAACAAAACTGAGATATAAAATAGGCACTAGGAATGACTAAAAATAAGTACAACTAAAATTCATAATTAGGATATCACTAGGAATGACAGTAGTGAAATAGTCTCCTTTTCGATGCCAATCAATTTTTTCACAACCTGCAAAGCAAAAGAATGAATAATAGAAAGGTAGTGGCATATACTCTACCAATTAAAATAAAGTAATCCAAAGGATTAAGTCTATGTCCAGAAACAATTAAGGTAATTCGATGTGCCTATATTGAAATTAATTACTATACAGATACATATGTACTCTGAAGGGAGGATACACAGTGAATATAGCTCACCTTGCAATGCTTTAATCGGATGCAATCATATTTATCATCTCGAACCCATCTCACTGCTGGAGTGGTATTTCCTAAAGCACAGAATCGAGTGCCAACTGATCTGAACAGAAACTAAAATAATATTATGAGTAAAAACACTTACCCTCATCCTCCTCTAGTTTTGATTCCTCCACATGAAGCAACTCCTTGACCCTTGCTTGATTCTCTGCACTTCCCAATCCAGTATCTAAAATAAGCACATCGCATCCTCTGAAACAATGTGTAAATGTATGTCAGAAAGAAGCAGGGTGGAATTAGGCATCGAAAACTGAATTAAAAAAAACCCTAGAGGGTGGAAATTAAATTACAAAAACCTGGAGGAAATGAACATACAAAAGAAACGCTAACCATAGGTACGGCTCCCTTCTTTTAACATAACCATATTAAATTTATATTCTAACCTAAACCATCCAATATCTAAATTCCCATTAGATCTTCAAGGTTACAATCTTCCATAATCACCTAACATGAAACCTAAATGTCACTGAAACCATTTCAGATTCAGGTTAATCTTTATTTACAACATTCAATTACCCAATATAACAACTCTTATCCTTGTTAACTAGTAACACATCATACCCTTAACCTCCAACACCAGAACAAACAAATTCTTATTGACTCTGCCGTGGATCCAGCTCAAAACACACAGGATTCATTAGGTAACATCTACTGCAACTAATGATCGCACAAGGGTAAGGAACAAGAACTAAACCGTACCTCAATCCCCTACAAACAGAACATTACATAGTGCATCTTCACTAGCCGGATCAAGAAGAAAGAATAACAAGAAGTCATCAAAACAACCTGTTAACAACAACAACAGATCGACCTCATTACCTCTGCACCCTTCAATCACCGGAGACGATCACTGATACGAAGAAGAGATCGATCCAACAGAGCTGTGGTGGCCGGGACCAAAATACCAGTCTCTGCTTCCCAGAAAGAACCACCTGAATCAACACTAGAAAGGATCAAGGTTCGAATTCACAACCAAAACCAAACCCTTACCTCCAAGATCGAAGTTAGGGCAACGACTTGTTCTTGCCGACGAACAGGGACAGAGATCGGGAAGGAACAATGGTTGTTACCTCCTCCAAACAATCGATGCTGGCCTGATCCAACGCCGATGCCCTTGGTTCCCTCCCGACAGCCGGCGAAATCCACCGATCGAGATCCGTCGCCGTTGTTCACCGAGATCAGAGAAGGGAGGAAGGGATCGGGGAGAAAGAAGGTTCGGCTGTAACTAACCTCTCTTCCTCTCAACGCTCCAAGGTCCGCTCTTCGCCGGCGCCACCGAGAGAAGAAGAAATCGCCGGTCTCGGTCGCGTGAAGTCCGAAGTCGCGAGAAGCAGAGGAAGAACAGAGGAGAAAGTCGGGGGAAAAGAAAAGGCTTCGGCGCTTTATAGAGAGGTTAACCCCAAACCCCATCCTCAACCTTTAGCAATCAGACGATTAAGAAGAATGAAAAGAGGAAACGAGAGGTTTTGAAGATGACAATGTACCCAGCGAGCGAAGAGGCCGAGAAGGAGAAAATGAAGCACGGAGAGCCTTTATGCCTGCAATTTTAGGGTTTTAACAGGCAGACATACTTCGTTATTCTTGTACTGCACTTGATCTCTCTGCTTCAGAAGAAGGAGACCCCTTTACACAAGATCAGAGATCTCGGTGTTGTTCTCTCTTCCTTCGGATTCCCTCATGTTGCCGACCAACCGTGCCATGGTGGTCGTGGGCGTCCTCTAGCTGTTCGGATCTTGTCGGCCCCTACCTTAGCCGCGAAGAGCGAAGAGAGGAAGGAGGAGGAGGAAGAGAGGATCGGACGAGGAGGCAGAATGGAACTACGATTTTGCTTAGGATCGAAGCAGGTGGTTTTGATCCTAATCGGGAGAGGAAGGGGCGTCGATCCAGGAAGGGGAAGAGATCCAGGAAGGGGAAGAGGGAGATGAGGCTGAGAGAGATGGTCAGAGGTTTAGGTTTAGGTTTAGGCTGAGAGAAGGGGCGCGATATTGGTTTAGGGTTTGGAGGGAACTTTGTGAAGTGTTATAAATTTTGGCTTGTGGAAAAATTAAATTATTATTTTTTGGTTCATTAACATCGGGTTTTAAAATCGCTGTTAAAACCGATGTCTATTAACAAAAAAAAAGGCGCTCATAGACATCGGCTAAAAAACCGATGTCTATGAGCGAAAATCTGCGCTTATAGACACCGATTTTTGGAAAACCCGGTGTAAAATACTCAAAGACATCGGTTTTTGCTTAAAACTGTTGTTCCACCGATGTCTATGAAGCTTTTTCTTGTAGTGTTGCCTAGCTGCAACTAGGACTTCCTACCTGGTGTCTGTTCTTCTGGATCCGAACACGGGAGCCCCTACTTCCTTTGTTCGAGGTCAATATTTTACTCTCATGACTCAATTAGATCATAACTCTTATATACAGTCGACGATTAGACCTTCTGGCAGTCCGAGCTTTGATACCAATTGAAAGATCAAGAAGAAGCGATAGAGGGAGCGTGAATATCGCTCGTTAAAATTTTTTCTTTTAGTATTGATTCATAAAACAAGAATCAAAGTGACAACCGAATATAAAAGTAAAAATAATACAAATGACTCAGATGCTTTGGTTCGGAGCCTATGTCGATTCCTACTCCAAGACCTGCAATCCTTGATTGTACCGATAGGTAATCCACTATAACTCTTTTTTCCGTAATCTTTCAGAAAGAAGTAATTCATATAATATGAAGAATGTAAGATAGTAACATACCACTATCTTTTGAAAATTAAAATAATGCAATCTTTAACTAAAGTTATACCGATACTAGGTAGAAGATGAAGCTCGGTTGACACTTCTGGATGGAGCAGCTTGCTTGTTAAGATGAAGTACAGAGTAGCAGAATGAACAGGAGCTTTGCATACTGTTGACTTGAAAAAATGATTACAGAGTTGTCTTGGATCGGATCTTGAGCTCCCCTTTTATAAGCCTCGTTTGGTTGACCGATCCTTTCAGTCGACTGATCACCCTATCGGTCAACTGATCTCCTTACCTTCCTTCTTCGCCGAGATCTGATATTTACGCATTTATGGTTTGATCGACCGATCAGTGTGTAGAACCATAAATACGATAGAGGAGGGGGGGGGAGGGGTGAATAATGTTTATCAAAAACCATGAGTTAAAATGAATTACGCAACGGAAAAGGGAAACAAACAACACAACGCTAACAATGTCAAGTTTTACTTGGTTCGGAGTCTGTGACGACTCCTACTCTAAGGCCCACGATCATCGATCGCTTTCATTGGACAATCCACTAATAGTTCAAAAAGATACAATAATGAAGTACAAGAACTATATATGAAAAGTTACCAACAACAAAGAAAACTATGTAAAGCTTGATGTCCGATTGTCGGTGAAGTGTTACAGTGTTGTCGGAGCCTTTTTGAAGCAACGAGCAGGAAGAAAAGGCATAGCAGATATTGTCCTGAAGCTGCTCGTCGAAGGCGCTTATATAGGCTCATTCCGGGCACCTAGAACCCCTCCGGGCATTTGGACCATGCTGACGTAGCGACCTCTCATCAAAACTTCATCCAAGAAGTTTTATCTCCCTCCAGGAGCTGAACTATTGACCTGGGCTCGGCCAGTCGATGCGTTCCAACTCAGCTCGTGGATAACTTTTCTAGTCCAGGCACCTAGACTGATTTCGGGCACTTGGACCACCCGAGTGCCTGCCCAGGCACTCACCAGGGTGAGTTGGTCTGGTTCGGGCGCCCGGACCAGCTTCGGGAGCCTAGAGTTCGGGCGCTCGGATCCCTTCCGAGCGCTCGGACCTCCCTTTTTCTTACTTCTCCTTCATGTAAAACAGAGTTAGTCCAGACAAATAAAAATATATTAATCCTACAAAATAGAGTTAGCACAATATTAGTAAGATAAAAGTAGTAATTATATCTTATCTCCCAGAGACCAGGATATAGTGAAGGTCTCCACTTAGGTTTCTCAAATAGATTTTAGCTGGACTAACGCCTACAATTTCCTTAACTTGGAATGCGTCCTCACTAGATCTCTCCTCCAGTTGCTTACCTCTTACTTACCAATTATAGTCACTTGACTTGCTTTGACCCACCAAGTCTTCCCGCTAGTTGTCAGGTCCGCAGACCTAATTGGACTTTGGCCAGTTGTCAGGTCCCGCTGACCCAACCAGACTTCCTGCTAGATATCAGATCCCGCAGACCTATCAGGACTTCGTACTAATTATCAGGTCCTGCGGACCTACTTGGATTTCAACCCGGTGTCAGGTTCTCTAAACCCGTCAACTCCTGCGCACTTGGTTAAGCAATTAGATCAAAAATACTCTAATTTTAATCTATTTATCATTCATCAAAACTTGAATTAGATCATTAGTACAAATTGTATCAACAATCTCTCGTTTTTGATGTAATAACAACCTGGGTTAAAGTTAGAAAAAAAACCATATTGAAAGATAATATGCAACATACAAACAAATGATCTAAGTTAGTTTTGAAAATGATTTGCTTGATCAAATTTGTTTATTTTTTTCTACATTAACTCATACCCCCCTTTGGCATTCATAAAATAAAACATGGCAAAAAAAAATAAACATAAGAAAGGTAATGCCAGACAGTAATACAGAAAATAGCTGAAAGTAAATACTTTATATATCTTAGACTTAAGGAGAAGTTTTGAATAGAAGGTCAGTTACATAATTTTTAAAAGTATTTTGTAAGTAAAATTTTTTGCCAAATTATTTTTCAAGTAGAACTTTGAAAACTATTTAAGTAATTTTTTTTTCAAAATTATTTTTTTTTAAAAAAATAATTAAATAATAAAATATCTAAGTAAATATTTACAAAGAAACTTTCAAAGTAATTTGTTAAAAAAATTATTCTAAAAAAGATTTTCAAAGCAGTTTGAAAATAAATTTTTAAGTAAGAAAAATAATTTAAGAAAAAATTCTAAGATTTTTAAAAGAAAGAGAAATTTTATAAGTAATAATTTCAAAGGAAATTGTAAGGAAACATTTTCTAAGGAATTATTTAAAAAAAATAAAAATAAAAATTGACAATGGGTTTGAAATTGGATCCTCCCCTGAATCTGAGCACATAATAACTAAAGTGCAAGATAAGAAATAATAAGTATTATGTGATAAATGAACTGAAACATCTAGTGACTAAAATGAGAATCAAATAGCATCAAGTCAGTCTAAACTACTAAAATATCCAGCATAATGTGATAAGTGAAATAAAACATCTAGAGTGAAAGCCAAATAACATCAATCATAAACTGAACTACTGAGAAGACGAGAAAGAGGGGCTAGAACCACCCCAAGAGCGATGAGTCTATCAACTCAGTGTGATGAGTTTGCCCCTCCTCTCGAAGACTGGAAACATCCTGACGAAGATCGGAGACCTCCTGTTGAAGACTCATCATGGATGCCTCAAGTCCATTAACTTAGTCATCCAAGGTACGAGGGAATCTAGGTGGGGGCTTCCCAAAAAGATCAACCATAAAATCATGTATCTCTGTCTCCTCTCCTAGAGTTGGGTCAGGCTGAGGCTGGGCCGCGGGGTCAAGCTACGGTTGGGCTACAGGGTCAGGCTGATGCTGGGTCTTTGTCCTCCAAGATAAGATACCCTGATCATCTATATGGACACCAGCTAAGGACAAGTTCTTAGCTCCTACTTTGTCAAACTGATTTAGGACTCTGACATCACTCATGGTGACATCAATACCTAATGACGCTAATTAGGAGGTCAAGATATGACAATAAGGCATATGAACTCACCTGCTAGTGGTAATACCTGCTGAATAAATGATGGTATGAAATATATGCAAACGAATGTTTATATCTAGCTTATGACATAATGCATAAAGTAGAAATGAATGAAATGGACGCATCATGGCTACATCCCTGGTAATCAGAGGCAGAATGCATGTGACTAGGACCTTATAAAGGACATAGTTCTAGACCCTAAGGGTGATAGATTGATAGATCTAAACTGGGTCACACTCGGTACATGCTGGCCCCAAAAAAAAATACAACTATATCATATTGAACGTGATATATGAATAGGGATCATCAAATGGTGGATGCCTAGGGTGTAGCATAAGAAAGGGCATGCAGAGTGTCGTAATCTTAAAAAATCCCTAATGATAGTAGGAGATAACGTAATGTTCGTACCGACAACCCTAGTGGAGTAGGTAAGATCATTAACTCTAACTAAGTTGTTATATAGTTCATCACATAGACTTATGTTTACAGAACTATAACAATATACTAAACTCTGTAACCTATAATAGTCAATAACCTCTATACAGGAAATGCATGATCGCATGAAGAAATATCTATCTAGATATCTAGAAAGCAATGGAACATATATAATTGAAGAAAATCTAATCATAAGTTCTTCAATTGGAAACCTAGGGCTCATACTAAGAGCCGAGGGACCATCATCAGTATTTTACCTTTTCCTAATTTACAAAAAAATTCTAAAAATGAAATACTAAAATAAACAAACAAAAATAACATTTAAGTTTAAAATATTATTGATGCATCGTGAATATTTATAAAAGATGTGACAACCTCGGTTGATCCGCAGTAGCACAGCTTGAGAACCAGAGGGAAAAAATTTAAGATTTTTAAAGAGGAAAAGAAACTTTTGATTTTTCCATTTTATTTATTTATTTATTTTTTTGTTTTAAAGAGTACGATGGAACTCTTTGCAAAAAAAACAAGCGGAGTGGGCGAGTAAGAGGGATGCCCCACTGCCCCTTTCATAGGGTCATCCGGGTGTCTGGACCGGGAGGCGGGGCGGGGCACTCGGAAGCCTAAACCTGAGGTGCCTTGATTGCTGGTTTTGCCATGGCTGGGCGGGGCGCCTGGACAGGTTCAGCGCCCCCGTCCAGGCGCCCATGTTTTTTTTAAGTCAATATATATATATATATATATTGTTAAAAATTTAAGTAAAAATTATTTTAAGTTAAAAAATAATTTCAGTTAAAATTTAATTAAGTTGTTTAAAAATTAATTTAAGTTAAGAAATTAATTAAGTTAAAAGTTAATTAAGTTGTTTAAAAATTAATTTAAGTTAAGAAATTAATTTGAGTTAAAAGTTAGTTAAGTTTAAAATTAATTGAGTTGTTTAAAAATAAATTTAAGTTAAAAGATTAATTAAGTTGTTTTAAAAATTAATTTAAGTTAAGTAATTAATTTATGTTAAAAATTAATTAAGTTATTTAAAAATTAGTTTAAGTTAAGAAATTAATTTAAGTTAAAAGTTAATTAAGTTAAAAAATAATTAAGTTGTTTAAAAATTAATTTAAGTTAAAAATTAATTAAGTTGTTTTAAAAATTCATTCAAGAAAATAAATTAATTTAGGTTAAAAGTTAATTAAGTTGTTTAAAAATTAATTTAAGTTATTTAATAGAAAAAAAACTTAGTTTTAAAAAAATATTCATCTAAAATTTGTTCTTAAATGTCTAATCTTTAGTTATTAGCTAGCTATACAGAAGATAGCAGTTTTCACTTGGTTAGTCAAGTTAAGTAAATTATTTAGTTAGATATTTACTGAAAAAGACTACTTAGCTTGATCAATGTAATGTTATATTTTTCGCCTAGATTATGTTGATCACTAATATAAGCATCTGAAGTCCAAGCAAAAGGCCTACACATCTCACGCCATTCTATGTTTTTGCATACACAATCAAGGTAGACCTAGTGTGTTTGTGAGGTGCTCAATTCCTAGATCTATAGGATCATTCTTTCTATGGGTTCGATATAGGCTAAGGCCAAAATAATTTTGAAATGCTAAGAAAAAGAGAATTTTTAGAAAAAAAAAATAATTTTCCTAGAAATTGAAAATTATCTGAACAAATATCCTCCCCCTTAACCTGAGGTCTTAGTTTTTAGCTACAAACAATATACTTATAATTATTTACTAATAAGTTTATATGAATTAATTATTGAATTTTAGATTAATTAATTAGAATTAATTATAATTTAATTTAATTTAATTAATTTTAATTTAACTTATTTTGAATTAATTTAACCTTATTCATCTCACCAGTCTAAGTTCTTAGACAAAGGAATCCTATGATGAGTTAAATTGAATTTTAGGGTTTAGTTTAACTTGTGTTAGATTCAAGTTTAGATTTGGGTTCAACAAACATATATTCTTTAGATAAACTTCTAAGCTGTGGTGAGTCACCTGAACATCATTAGAGTAATCATGCCTTCAGAATTTTTCAAATAGTCCTATCCACTGAACTTAATACAAAACTTTAGTCTAACTAGTGAGGATTAGTAAGGGGTAACTTCAGTTAGTTCTAATAAGTCAAATGTATCAGGTTGAAGCCATATCTTCTTAGACATGCATAGACAGAGTTTCTCTAACCTACTATCATCCAAAATGTTTTCAGTACTATTTTTCAAATTAAACCTTTATCCCTTTTTAACTTAGTCCTAATTATCCATCTGGATAAACTATTATTTTTAGAGATTCCAACTAGTTTGGTGCCTCTTCCTGAATTGAATTTGGGTTTAAATTTTAGGTTTATGTTGATTATTTTTATAGTTGTAATAAACTTGATTGTAACTTGAATTTAAATTAACTTTATAGTTATTTGATTTAAATTTTGTTTTTTTATTTGAATTTGATTTGTTTGATTTCTTTTTATATTTTGGGTTTATATTAGTTGGTTTAGTTTGATCGATTTTTAGGTGATGAATTTTATTTTTAGGTACATAAAATTGATTGAGTTCTACTTATGTGGTTAGGAACGCTTTTAGAACCCAGGCTTTAGTTTGATTCTTAGTTTGAGTGACTAAAGATATGAAGGTTTTATTAGTTGAGCTGGACTTGTATCCAAGCCTAAATGTATTATATACAGCTCGTTGAAATCGAAGTATCATGTCTAGGTATTTGGATCTAGTTGTAAAATTTTCTAATAATTCTCTTAGATTGGTTATTTCAGTTTTTAATTTAGCATTTTCTTCCTCAAGTCTTTCGACTTGAGTTGGGTTAGTGTTTCTGTTTGGGAGTTTAATTGTTCCTTAAGGTGTTGGTTTTCCTTAAGGAGTGAGTTATTTTGTTTTTCATATTTTATTATTTTTTTATTCAGACATACAATTATTCTAAAAAAATTTAGCGATTAGGATAGAAGATATCTCATTCGATTCTTCGAAAATGAGTGCGGACTCATGGCTTGATTCGTCTTTGGACTCGTCGTCTTATTCTGACTAGCTTTCTGATTCTAGTATGGATGCTATTAACGTGAGGTAGTTGTGATGCTTCTGATCTTTGACGTCTAATTCTTCCGAAGGCGACTCGTCCCACGTCGCTTGAGTGTCTTCTTTCTTCTAGTTGTCTTGGGTTTATCCTCTTTCATTTTTGAACACTCGTGCTTGTAGTGTCCTTTTTTGTTACACCCGTAGCATGTGATCTTTACCTTCGTGTCATTTGATTTGATCACCTTTTGTAGGCCCTTCTTCGTGAAGTTGTTTTTTCTTCTAGTGAATATTTTTTTGACCATGTTCACTAGTTATTTTTCATCATTTTTTGAGTTAGATTTAGATCATGGATCTAGTTTATTCTTGTTCTTGGCTTCTTTTGAGGAACCTGCAAAAATAATAATACCTTTCTCGGCCGGCTTTGAGTTAGTCTGTTCGTGGAGTTCAAGTTCACAAAATAACTTATCTAGTTTTAATTTATTTAAGTTCCTCAAAACTTTATAGGTATCTACTATAGATGTCCACAGTGCATTTTGAGAAAAAGAGTTCAAGGCATACCTAATTACATCCCTATCCTCTAGTTAATGATTGATTAGGTGGAGCCCGTTAAGAATGTCTTTTACTCTTGCATGTAGCTGAGTAGCCGTTTCTCCATCTCGTATTTTAATATTAAATAAATTATTTAATAATAAGTCATGCTTTGTTACCTTTGCATCGCTTGTGCCTTCGTGCAATTTGATCAACTTGTCCTAGAGCTCCTTCGCGTTCTCGAATGGGCCGATGAGATTCAGTTCTTCCTTAGTAAGACCACACTGGATTGTATTTGTTGCCTTTGAGACAATTTGGACCTTTTTCTTATCATCCGGATTCTATCTTTCTGGGTCGATCGGCCTTGTCTACTGGAGCCCTATATCTTCATCAAATGGTGAACCATTAGTCAATGTCAGCTTTAGGTGCACCTCCATCCACTTCTTCCAATATGAGATGTCATCCCCGTTGAAGAGCGAGGGACGAACAATGCTGTATCCTTCAGTTTGGGCCATTTAAACAAATGGAACCTTGCACACAAGGAAGATGAAGAAAGAAATTCCAAGACTAGGTCTTGGATTAGCAGTGTGGGAGATAATAAAAGTAATAAAACTCGATTGGTGTTGAACTAATTTAGAGTATTTTGCATCGAAAAAACTTGTCCAAAGAGGTAATTACACCAATTTGGACCATATTGAAAAGCTTAAAAGCTGAAAAGAAATATTAAAAGAGATTTTGAAAATCACCCCTTGCCTAATTAGTGGTTGCATCAATTCATAGCGGTACATGCTCTGATACCATTTGTAGGACCATAAATACGCTAGAGGGGGTGAATAACGTTCATCGAAAATTGCTAGTTAAAATGAGTTACGCATCAGAAAAGGGAAATAAACAACATAATGCTAACAATGTCAAGTTTTACTTGGTTCTGTTGGTGCGTTAGGACTGATGGTCTAACTCAGGTTTTGATGAATGATAAAGTAGATTAAGTTAGTTTCGTTGTGATCTAACACTTTGACAAAGTGTGCAGAAGAAGCCCAGCTAGGTCGATTGGCCGACTGGATAGCTGGCATGAAGCCCAGCTAGGTCGACAAGCCGACTGGATAGCTGGCACGAAGTCCAGACAGGTCGACGGGCTAACTGGATGTCTGACACTAAGTCCAGCTAGGTCGACAGGTTGGCTGGGTAGCTAGCACGAAGTCCAGACAGGTCGACGGGCAGACCTGATGTCTGGCAGGTAAGTTAAGGTAAGTCACTGGAGGGGAGTGACTTGGTGAGGACACGTTCCCAGTTAGGAAACTTAGGCGTCGATCCAACTTAGAACCATTTCAGAAATCTAAGTTGAGATCATGACTAAATTCTGGTCTCGAGGAGACAAAATCTAATTACTACTCTATTTGATTATAAATTGTGCTAACACTTTATTTTGTAGGGTAACATATCTTTTATTTTGCCTCAGACTAACATTTTCTTATAGGGAAACAAGTCTCTGGAAAATGGTGGTCCGGGTACCCGGAAGGGATCCAGGCGCTCGGAAGGCAAAAACTTATCTTGTCGCAGATATGGAGCGTGCTGATTGGCCGGGCGTACGTCATGGTCTGGGCGCCCGAAAGGGATTCGAGCGTCCAAAGCTCTCCTATAAAAGGAGGCTACCAACAGAGTTGAGATAATAACTTCTTCCTACGACTGCTCCATTGCACACTACTCCTGCAACGCTGGGAGGTTGCTTCGACAACCTACGATTCAAGCTTATTATTTTTTTGTTGTCGGTATTTCATTCCTGTACTTAACTTTGTAATCAATTTTTGAACTTCTAGTGAAGCTCAACGAAAGCACTCGACGAGTGCGGACCTTAGAGTAGGAGTCGACGAAGGCTCCGAACCAAGTTAAACTGGTTTGTGTTAGCGTTGTGTTTTGTCTTTCCTTTCCGCTGCTTACTCTATTTCGATAACGAATTTTCGATCGCTATTCACCCCCCCTCTAGCGAATTCTACGATCCAATAGGTTTGAAACTTGTGACAACTCCTACTCCAAGGCCCGCGATCATTGATCGCTTTCATTGGACAATCTACTAATAGTTCAAAAAGATACAATAATGAAGTACAAAAACTATATATGAAAAGTTACTGACAATAAAGAAAACTAAGTAAAGCTTGATGTCCGGTTGTCGGTGGAGCATTACAATGTCGTCGGAGCCATTTTGACATAGCGCCGAGGAAGGAAAGTCGTAGTAGATGTTGTCTTGAAGCTACTGGTCGAAGGCCCTTATATAGGCCCATTCTGGGCACCTAGAACCCCTCCGAGTGCCTGGACCATGTTGACATGTCGACCTCTTGTCAAAACTTCATCCATGAAGTTTTATCCACCTTCGGCGCTTGAATCCCCTCCGGGCACTTGGACCATTAATGTGAGTTCGACCAATCAACGCGCTCCAACTCAGCTCCTGGATAACTTTTCTAGTTCGAGCACCTGGACCAATTCCGGGTCCCCAGACCACTCGGGTGCCTGCTTAGGCACCCGACCGGGTGAGCTGGTCTGGACGCCCGAACCAGCTTAGGGCGCTCGGAGTTTAGGCTCCCAGATCCCTTCCTGGCGCCTAGTCCCCCTTTTTTGTACTTCTCCTTCCTATAAAAAAGAGTTGGTCCAAACAAATAAAAATTTACTTATCCTGTGAAATAGAGTTAGTACAACATTAATAAGATAGAAGTAATAAGTAGATTTTGTCTCCCTGAGACCAGGATCTAGTCAAAGTCTCAACTTAGGTTTCCCAAATTGACCTAAGCTGGACCGACGCCTACAGTTCCCTCAACTGGGAACGCGTCATCACTGGATCTCTCCTCTAGTTGCTTACCTCTTACTTATCGACTACAGTCGCATGACTTTCCTTTGACCCACCAGATCTTCCCGTCAGTTATCAGGTCCACAGATCCAACTAGAGTTTGACTGGTTATCAGGTCCCACGGACCCAACTGTAGGACTGTTAGATTCGATAGAGGGGGGGGGTGAATATCGATTCGAAAAACAAGAGTATAAGCGCAGCCGAAAAGTAAATGAACACAATTGTTTTTTACTTCGTTCGGAGCCTGTGACGACTCCTACTCGAAGGCCCGTGGTCCTTGATCACTTTCGTTGGGCAATCACTAGCAATTCGAATATAATTACAAAAGGACTGTACAGTGAATGCTAATGAAAAATGAAAACAAGTACCGACAAGAAAGGAAAAGAAAGGAGCGTAGTGTCGGAGCTTTGTTGGCGTCGCAGAAGCGCAGAGCAGTGGAAGACATTTCTTTTTCCGTTGTTGTTCTGAAGCTCTCCTCTGACCCTTCTTTTATATGAGGCTCGGGGCGCCCTGGATGCCTTCCGGGCGCCCTGGTGAGACGTGGCAAGTCCAACCAGCGAGCTCCACGTGGCGACGTGCGATCAGGATGAAATTTCCCTCCCGGGCGCCCGAATCCCTTCCGGGCGCCCGGACCCTGTTTTCCCGCAGAATCCGTCCTGCAAGACAAACATTAGTCCGGAGGCAAATTTACCCTGCAGCAAAGATTGTTAGCACAGTTTTATAGATAAGCAAAGTATGACTTAGATTCCGTCTTTCCGAGACCGGAATCTAGTCACGATCTCGACTTAGATATCCGAAATGGATCTAAGCCGGATCGACGCCTAATGTTCCCTTCCCGGGAACGCGTCCTCACAGTCACTCCCCTCCAGTGACTTACCTCACTTACCTGCCAGACGTCCGGTTAGTCCGTTGACCCGTCTGGACTTCTCGCCAAGCGTCCGGTCAGCCCGTCGACCCGCTTGGACTTCTCGCCAGCTATCCGGTCAGCCCGTCGACCTAGCTGGACTTCGTGCCAGACATCCGGTCAGCCCGTCGACCTAGCTGGACTTCGTGCCAAGCGTCCGGTCAGCCCGTCGACCCGCTTGGACTTCTCGCCAGCTATCCGGTCAGCCCGTTGACCTAGCTGGACTTCGTGCCAGACATCCGGTCAGCCCGTCGACCTAGCTGGACTTCTCCTGCACACTCGATCAGAGTGTTAGACAACAACAGACTAACTTAACCTGATTTGTCATTCATCAAAACCTGGGTTAAATCATTAGTGCTAACCGCACCAACAATCTCCCCCTTTTTGATGGAATGACAACCTGGTTAAGTTAGTGAAAACATATGCAAGAAAAACACAAGCATTAAAAGGTTTTTTTTTTTTTGGTTTATATTTTCAACTCTGGTTTAGCTAACTTAACCACTAACCCTCCCCCTTTGGCATTCATCAAAAATAAGCATTGATTAAATAAGCATAGATTTTTTGAAATGTCAAGATAATCTGGGGGAATTTAAACTTTTGAAAAACTTGTTTAAAGCGTTAGCTTTTAGATTTTAGAAAAAATAGCTAAGTCTGAATAGACAAAATCTCAAACACAAGTGTATAAGTTCTAGATTTCAAGATCAAGTTTTAAATTTTCAAAACAAGTTTCAACTTTGAAACGCTTTTCAAACATAAGTTTTCAAAATTAAGTTTGAAAAATTTATTTTTCCAAAACTGATTTATTTTTCAACACTAAGTTTGTAAAAGATTCAATTTTCAAAATTAAGGAAAATGATTTTGAGAAGCTTAGTTTGTAAACTTAAGTTTTGAGAAATCTAATTTTCACAATTTTCAATAACAAAGCAATTTTTAAAACTAATTTGTGTAAAATTTAACTTTCAAATCAAATTGTCAAAATTAAGTAAAATCAAATTTTAAGAACTAGATTTTTAAATTCAATTTTCAAAACTAAGTTAAATCTAATTTTCAAAATCAATTTTCAATAAAAAGTAAAACCCAATTCTTAAAAAAACATAGTTTTATAAGAGTTAGTTTTCAAAAATAGGTTTAAGAAATTTTTAAGAAAATATTTTCAAACACAAATTTTAAAATATTTTAAATAGAGGGAAATTTTTAATTAATTCCTCCCCTTGAACCGACATAAAATTTTGAAAATATTTGCTAAAAATATTCAAAGTAATTTTTTTTTTTTTAAAATTGAGGTAGAATTTTCTAGAGAGATTTTAAAGAGAAGACTAACACTTAAGGAGATAAATAAACCTCCCCCTGAATTTGATACTCCTTTAATATATTAATCCTCCTTATTTATTACTCTCCCTTAGTTTATTAATCTTCCTTATTTTATTATCCCCCATAATTGTTTATTTGAGTTTGATTAATCAATAATTAATTTTAGATTCAGACTTTTAAGCTTAAGGTTAAATACGAAAAGAATTTATTAATTCAATAACAGTTAACCATTATCAATAATTTATTGATTAATTTTTACATGATTTAATAATTTAATATTTATTTAAAATGAGTTAACCTTTGTATTAATTAATTGAATTGGTTAATAAAAGTATTAGTTATAATTCGATTTTTTCATTTACTTCCTTTTAAGTTGGATTAACTTAGTTTAATAACTTTAATAGATTGTACTTCAAATCACTACTAACTTTAAACTAAGTTAAAGTTCAATTTGAATTAATAGTTAATAAGGATAACTTATGATTTAATTTATAGTGAAATTAGGATTTTGATTAATGTTAAAATTAAGATTTATTGAGTTAAATTAAGAATTAATTAACTATTTGGTGTAAGTTAATTTTTTAAGTTCTTATTTCAATTATTCACTTATTAAGTATTTAACTTAGTTTATAATCTTAAGTTAATCAAATTTTAATTATTTGTTAACAACATATTTCAATGTAATTTTGAATTTAATTATTTAATGTTATTTAGTTTTAAGTTTATTCTTAAAATAGTTTTTGAAGGCAATTTAAGTTTGATTTTAATTGTAAATTATGTTTAAGTCTTAAACCTAAATTAACTTTAAAGTTTTAATGTTAAGTTTTAACTTTAATTTTAAAGTTAAAATAATGTTTGAGGTTACAATAATGTTTAATGTTAAAAATATGCCTAAAGTCTAAATCATAATTTTTAATAGTTTTTTTTATTATTATTGAAAAAGTAATTTTTTGAGAATTTTTAGAATGATTTTTTTTTTGTTTTTAAAATAAGTTTTAAAAGTTTTTAAAAGAATTTTTAAAATAATTTATAAAATAAGTTTTAAAAGTTTTTAAAAGAATTTTTAAAATAATTTTTTAAAATAAGTTTTAAAAGTTTTTAAAAGAATTTTTTAAAATAATTTTTAAAAATAAGTTTTAAAAGTTTTTAAAAGAATTTTTAAAATAATTTTTTAAAATCAGTTTTAAAAGTTTTTAAAAGAATTTTTAAAATAATTTTCAAAATAAGTTTTAAAAGTTTTTAAAATAATTTTTAAAGTAATTTTTTTTTAAATAAGTTTTAAAAGTTATTAAATGAATTTTTAAAATAATTTTTTTTTTTAAATAAGTTTTAAAAGTTTTTAAAAGAATTTTTAAAATAATTTTTTAAAATAAGTTTTAAAAGTTTTTAAAAGAATTTTTAAAAGAATTTTTAAAATAATTTTTTAAAATCAGTTTTAAAAGTTTTTAAAAGAATTTTTAAAATAATTTTCAAAATAATTTTAAAAGTTTTTAAAAGAATTTTTAAAAGAATTTTTTAAAATCAGTTTTAAAAATTTTTAAAAGAATTTTTATAATAATTTTTTAAAATCAGTTTTAAAAGTTTTTAAAAGAATTTTTAAAATAATTTTTTTAAAATCAGTTTTAAAAGTTTTTAAAAGAATTTTTAAAATAATTTTCAAAATAAGTTTTAAAAGTTTTTAAAAGAATTTTTAAAATAATTTTTTTTTAAAAATAAGTTTTAACAGTTTTTAAAAGAATTTTTAAAATAATTTTTTTTAAAATAAGTTTTAAAAGTTTTTAAAATAATTTTTAAAATAATTTTTTAAAATCAGTTTTAAAAGTTTTTAAAAGAATTTTTAAAATAATTTTCAAAATAAGTTTTAAAAGTTTTTAAAATAATTTTTAAAATAATTTTTTTTAAAATAAGTTTTAAAAGTTTTTTTTTTAAAAATAATTTTTAAAATAAATTTTTTTTAAAATAAGTTTTAAAAGTTTTTAAAAGAATTTTTAAAATAAATTTTTTTAAAATAAGTTTTAAAAGTTTTTAAAATAATTTTTAAATTAATTTTTTAAAATCAGTTTTAAAAGTTTTTAAAAGAATTTTTTAAATAATTTTTTGGTTTAAGATAATTTAAGTTTAATTTTTAAAATAAATTTGTAAGTAAAAGAAAATTTAATTTAATTTTTAAAATAAAATTTTAAATTAAAGAAAATGTTATTTTAATTTAATTGATTTAATTTTAATTTAATTTAATTTAATTAATTTCTTTTAGGTCCTTAGTCATCTCACCTGATCTATATTTTCAATCAGGGAATCCTACAATTTTGTGAGATGAATTAGATTTAATTATAGAGTTTGATTTAACTTGTGTTAGATTCAGGTTTAGCTTTGGTATCAACAAATAGGCATTCTTCGGATAAACTTCTAAGCTTGGCGAGTCACTTGGACGTCATTAGAAGTAACCAACCTTTCGAGGTTTTCCGAATAGTCCTATCCATGGAGCTTAGTACTAAACCTTGGTCTAACTAGTTAGGTTCTGTTTAAGGGTAGCTTCGGTCAGTTCCACTTGGCCAAATGCACCAGATCGAAGTCATATCTTTCTAGACATGCGATGCCCAAGCTTCCCTAACGTACTATCATCAAAAAACTTTACCCGTACCATGATTCAAGTTAAACTGGGTCCCTTTTTAACTAATCCTAATTACCCTGCCGGGTTAGTTTATTTGGGTTACCCTGTCGGGTAAGTTATTTTTGGAGGTGCCAGCTATTATGGAGCCTCCCCTTAAATTATTGATTTTTCTTTTTAAGATTTCTTGTATAATTGGAGTTGGTTTTAGTTAAGTTTTAATGTTTAATTTGTAATTTAAATTTAAGTTTTTAATTTTGAATTAATTAAATTGGTCAAATTATCTTTCTTTAAAAGAGTATATTTAATATTTAAATTTTCTTTCAATTTTATTGGGTTAATTGAATTATCTTTCTTTAATAGCGTATTTTTAAAGTTTAGGTTTTTATTTATTTTTGAGTTAATTAAATTGTTTGAATTATATTTCTTTAAAGGTTTATCTTTTAACTTTTTATTAATTGTTAATTTTAAATTTTCTAGATTATTTTTGTTTAATATGTTATCTTTAACATTTAATTTTAAGTTTGTTAACTTTCGTTTTGATTTTATCAAAGTGTTTGATTTTATCCTTATATTTTCTTTACCTTTTAAGTTGATATAATTAGTGGAATTTATTAAATAAGTCTTATCATTAAAATTTAATTTTTGTTAATTAAATTATCTTGGGTTTGGATAGAATTTTCCAGATTGATATTGTCTAGATTATTAAATAATTTATTAATTATGTCTAGATTAATATTGACCTTGTCATCCTTTTTGTTCGAATTTTCAAATTTGTTTAGGTTTAAATTCGAATTTTTAGATTTATTGATTATTTTTAGATTTTCTGTATTTTCTAAATTAATTATATTTATTTTATCAGAAAATATCCTAGGGGTATTTTCGCAAGTATTGTCATGTATACTATTTTCACATATACTTTCAGACATATCCAAATTAACATGCACATATTTTAAACTACTACTAGCAAGGGTGTTTTGGTAATTATTACTAACCTTGAGCGCAACCCCTAATTCAGCAGGCTTCTCCGTTGGATCTGACTCGAGTCCGGATTCGACTTTAACTTGATCTTCTAGCTCCATTGGCGTCTCGTGAAGCTTGATCAACTGGGTCCATAGCTCATATGCATTCTTGTATTTTTCTAGTCTGCATATAATATTGTTAGGTAAAATATTATAAATAATTTTACTTACGTTTTTATTCAGCTCCGAGTTCTGAGAAGGTTTTTTCAATATTAGCATATAATCGATATCTACGCTTCCTAAGAAGCATTCCATTCTTCGCCTCCAGTAGTTGAAATCTTCATCGTACGGTGGTGGTTCATTGGGGTTCCATCCTTCTTGAAAAGACATTGTTCTTGCACACAATGAAACAAAGACAAAATCCCAAGACTTGGTCTTGGATTAGCAGTGCTGAAAAAAAAATAATATTTCACTACAAATTTTTTTTTAAATAATAAAATATTATTAAAATATTAATAAAAAATATATCTCAAATTTTTGAAAATGTAATATTTTGTCGATACTAAATAATAGTGAAAAGATGACGATGTATTTTTCAAAACCAGTTTTGGAGGGAAAAAACGAAAGGCGTAAGGTTTTATTTTAAAAACGAACGATATGTAATTTTTCTTTAAAAAGACCCCCTCTTTGTCTGATTGGTGGTTGCACCAAATCAGAGCGGTACCTGCTTTGATACCACTTGTAGGACCATTAGATTCGATAGAAGGGGGGGGGGGGTGAATATCGATTCGAAAAACAAGAGTATAAGCGCAGCCGAAAAGTAAATGAACACAATTGTTTTTTACTTCGTTCGGAGCCTGTGACGACTCCTACTCGAAGGCCCGTGGTCCTTGACCACTTTCGTTGGGCAATCACTAGCAATTCGAATATAATTACAAAAGGACTGTATAGTGAATGCTAATGAAAAATGAAAACAAGTACCGACAAGAAAGGAAAAGAAAGGAGCGTAGTGTCGGAGCTTTGTTGGCGTCGCAGAAGCGCAGAGCAGTGGAAGACTTTTCTTTTTCCGTTGTTGTTCTGAAGCTCTCCTCTGACTCTTCTTTTATATGAGGCTCGGGGCGCCCTGGATGCCTTCCGGGCGCCCTGGTGAGACGTGGCAAGTCCAACCAGCGAGCTCCACGTGGCGACGCGCGATCAGGATGAAATTTCCCTCCCGGGCGCCCGGATCCCTTCCGGGCGCCCGGACCCTGTTTTCCCGCAGAATCCGTCCTGCAAGACAAACATTAGTCCGGAGGCAAATTTACCCTGCAGCAAAGATTGTTAGCACAGTTTTATAGATAAGCAAAGTATGACTTAGATTCCGTCTTTCCGAGACCGGAATCTAGTCACGATCTCGACTTAGATATCCGAAATGGATCTAAGCCGGATCGACGCCTAATGTTCCCTTCCCGGGAACGCGTCCTCGCAGTCACTCCCCTCCAGTGACTTACCTCACTTACCTGCCAGACGTCCGGTCAGTCCGTTGACCCGTCTGGACTTCTCGCCAAGCGTCCGGTCAGCCCGTCGACCCGCTTGGACTTCTCGCCAAGCGTCCGGTCAGCCCGTCGACCCACTTGGACTTCTCGCCAGCTATCCGGTCAGCCCGTCGACCTAGCTGGACTTCGTGCCAAGCGTCCGGTCAGCCCGTCGACCCGCTTGGACTTCTCGCCAGCTATCCGGTCAGCCCGTCGACCTAGCTGGACTTCGTGCCAGACATCCGGTCAGCCCGTCGACCTAGCTGGACTTCTCCTGCACACTCGATCAGAGTGTTAGACAACAACAGACTAACTTAACCTGATTTTTCATTCATCAAAACTTGGGTTAAATCATTAGTGCTAACCGCACCAACACCAACCAGACTTTTCGCTAGATATCAGGTCCCGTAGACCTATCTGGACTTAGAACCAACTATCAAGTTCTACAGACCTAACTGGATTTCAGCCTGATGTTAGGTCCTCCAGACACGTCAACTCTTGCACAATTGGTTAAGCAATTAGATTAAAAATACTTTAACTTTAATTCATTTGTCATTTATCAAAACTTGAGTTAGATCATTAGTACAAATTGCACCGACATAGTGTTGTTTCCCTATTCATTGAGATTCTTCATTAATTAGCTATTAATGATATTATTGTTCGGTCAACAGATCCTTGGCTTCGGTCGACCGATCAGCCTTGCTTCTAAATTTACTTCTAATCGATCTGATCGGTGCCATGTCAACATGGTTTGGTCGACCGTTCTATTGGTTTGATCGATGAATCAATCAACTTACCAACTTTGCATTTGAGATGATCTCTGCTTTGTATCATCAACCTGGTTCCATCGACTGATCCCTGGGTTCAGTCGACCGATCAGGTTATTTCCTGTAAAATAGTGTTAAATAGAATATTCCTACAAAACAAAGTTAGGACAGTAATATAAGATGCATGAATAGTAAATGACAGTAGAATTGTCTTGATCTCAATTTGGAAACCTTCCCGATTTCTTCAGTTGGATCAACGACCTTGGATTTGTTCCTTTTTGTAACACAACCTTACTATCACTCATCTCCAGTTGCTTACCTCAACCTACTTGCCAAACATTGGTTCTCCAGACCTGTTTGGACTTTGCCGCTTAGCATCGGATCAACTCACTAGGACTTGCTCTTGATATTCGATACTCCAGACCTATCGAGTTTCCCTGCTAAGTGTAGAGTCCTCTTGACCCACCTGGGCTTTCTGCCTGACTTCTATGATTTTCTAAGACTTTCTTGGTCGAGTAAACATCTTGCATGTTTAATTAACTTATTAGATCATAACAAAACTTAACTTGAACTTTTGACAACATCAAAACTTAGGTTCGATTCTAGTGCACCCTACACCAACAATCTCTCCCTTTTTGATGTTTGACAACCAAGGTTCATAGTTAAGTTTATAACATATGCAAAGATTAGTAAACAAACAGTTTAACTCAACTCTTCTCATGAGTTTGTTAACTCCCCTTGAAGTCACAATCTCTTCCCCTTTGACACAAATCAAAAATAGGGGAAACACAAATAACAAGATTGAATTATTCTAAGATTGGAGTTAGAAAAAATTCTTGAAAATTTTAAAAATAAAGTTTTTTTTTAAGAACTTAGTTAAAGATCCCAAGGAAAACATGCCAAACGACTTAGTGGCTTTAAAATTATTTTAAGATTGCTAATGAATAATTTTCGAAAAAAAAAATTTAACCAAAAACCAAGTGTTGTATTTAGGTTTCAGAAAACAATGTTAGAATGTGCAATTGTGAGAATGATTTGTAAACTATTTTGTGAAAATCTTGATTTAGATTGGAAGTAGAGAGTAAGAAAAATTTTAAAAATCATAACTATAAAAATTTTGAAAAAAAATAAAATTTTTAAAAATAGTGTAAGTCAAGGTTTTTGAAAATTCAATATTGAAATATGTGATGAATAAATGTTAAAAATATAAAACTAAAAATGCATTAAAGTTTGAAAAACCAAAAATTTTGTAAAGAGGATAAAAATTAAGTTTGAATTTCGTAGTCCATAAATAATTTCAAAGTTGACATTTATTCTCCCCTTAAATTGCTAATTCCCTAAAAGTCCAAGCATGGTTTAAAAATTAAAAAAAATGTCCTTATGATGAAATGTCTAACCTTCATACTTAGCTAACTATCATAAGATAGCAGTTGTTGACTCAGGTTGGTCAATTTGAGATTTTGGTTCTAACTAGTTTGTTACTAGCCAGATTACTTAAATTGATCAATGTAATTTGTTTAAAGTCCAGACTTATAGCAATGCACTAACATAAACATATGAAATCTTAGGCTAAGTCCTAAGCATCTCACACCATTCTATATTTGAAAATACATAAGCAAGGTATCTTACTGTGCTTGTGAGATGTTGGTTGCTAAAACTATAGGAGCAGGCAAGTCTACGGCAAATCCTAAGCTACTCAAAAAGATAAAATATTTTGAATGCTATTTTTTAAAACAAAGTTTTGAAAGGGGTATTTTGAAAATAAATTTTGAAAAACGTAATGATTTCGAAAAAAAAATTATAAAATCTATTCTATAAGCACATTCCTAATTGTCTTTAAAAAGTGTATATGAAAAACTATTTTATAAGATACACTTATAATTTGCATAAAAGATAGAAAGGAATACATTAAAAGCCAAGCAAACAACTAAAGTATCTAGTTATGTCATCACGACACAAATGTATCAAAATAAGTATCAAGTTCTAAAGGTCACTCATCTTGGTCATCATCAGTAGAACGAAAGTAATTAAATAACCTACGCTACTCTTCCTCAAAAGCATCAGCTCGATCAGTCATCTCCAGATGAAAAATAACAATCTGTCCTTTGAGAGAGTTATATTGATAAGTCATCTTGGTCTCTAGGGAGTTGAATTGTCCAAAAATGTAATCTCGGAGATGATTAAAAAAATCACTGGTTGGTGGAGGAGGTCCGTAAGAAGTCCCTTGACCTGCATCAAACATAGGTGTCATGGAAAATCCTAGATCAAAAGGTGGTTGCTGAGGCTCCTCGACTGCAATTAGCTCATCTTCAGCAATGACCTCCTCTCTTACAAGTGAGACGTATTGTGGGTGTGTCCACTTATACACTAGTCCCTCTGCACTAGTCCTAATCACAGCCAAAGACAATTGTCTAATCCCAATTAGATCAAAATTGGACAACTCTATTAATTCACCTTGATGAACTCCTACCCCTAGAGAATGTCAAACCTTTAGGTAGAAGTCATTCTTTATTCACCGAGAAAACATACATTATATAATGATACAACATAATATGAATTGTAGTAAAAAAGTTAAATGGAAATTAAATGCTAATTAATACTATCTACCCTATCATAATTTAGAGATTATATTCCTAACTAATTACAGTAAGAATTGAATGATGCCAACTCAGTGATTATCTTTCCTAACTCACTCCAACACTCCCCCTCAAGTTGGTAGGTAGATGTCTCGCAATCCCAACTTGTCGAGTGAGTCATGAAAATTTCTGCTACATACTACTTTTGTAAGTATATCTGCTAGTTGATTTTCATATTTGACAAAAGGAAATCGAATTATCTTTGCTTCCAAATTTTCTTTAATAAAGTGCCAATCAACTTCCACATGCTTCGTTCGATCATGTTGAACTGGATTATGAGCAATAGCAATAGCTGCTTTATTATCACAAAATTGATCAATTTCAAGATCAGGCGCAAAGCCTATTTCAGTTAATAGATTCCTTAGCCAGAGGAGTTCACACACCCCTTTTGTCATACCTCGGAATTCCACTTCAGTGCTAGATAGAGCCACCACATTTTACTTCTTACTTTTCTAGGTGACTAGATTACCACCGACAAATGTAAAATACCCAAAGGTGGACTTCCTATCCGAAATTGTTCCAGCCCAATCAACATCTGTATACCCCTCAATCAACAAATGGTTGTTCTTAGTAAACATAAGACTCTTTCCTGGAAATGACTTTAGATATTGGAGAATACGAATCACCGCTCTCATATGATCTTTACTTGGGTTGTGCATGAACTGGCTCACCACACTTACTACATATGCAATATCAGGCCGAGTATGGGAGAGATAAATTAATTTTCCCACCAATTTTTGATACCTGCCCTTGTCTATAGGAACCTGATCTGTGTATTCTCCAAGCCTGTGATTTTGGATTATTGGGATGCCCGCAAGTTTACAATCTAGTAGTCCAACTTCTGCCAATAAGTTAAGAACATATTTTCTTTGAGAAAGAAATATACCCTGTTTCGAGCGAGCAACTTCAATGCCCAAGAAATACTTCAATCCTCCGAGATTCTTCATTTCAAATTCAGTGGCAAGCCTCCTTTCTAAATTTGTCATTCCTTCTGAGTCAACTCCTATAATGATCATATCATCCACATATACTATTAGAGCAGTTATCTTACCCTGATGATATTTTAAGAATAACGTGTGGTCTGAGTGGCTTTGCTTGAACCCATATCTTTTCATGGTAGTAGTTAGACGACCAAACCATGCTCTAGGAGATTGCTTCAGCCCATATAGCGTTCTTTGCAACTTACATACCACTTTAGTTTAAGTATCTGCCTGATAACCTAGAGGCACTTCCATGTATATTTCTTCTTCTAGGTCACCATGGAGAAAAGCATTCTTTACATCAAATTGATGCAAAGGCCAATCAAGATTTGCTGCAAGAGACAACAGTACCCTGACAGTATTTAATTTTACTACTAGTGAGAAAGTTTCTTGATAGTCTATACCATATGTCTGTGTATAGCCTTTCACTACTAGCCTTGCTTTGTATCTCTCAATCGATCCATTGGAGTTATATTTAATAGACAATACCCATTTTCATGCCACTATATTTTTATTCTCTGGTAGTGATACTAGCATCCATGTCTTGTTTTTAAGCAACACTGCCATCTCTTCTTCCATTGCTTGAGTCCACCTAGGATTTCCCAATTCCTCTTCTACACTTGTAGGAACTTGATTTAAAGATAGTTCAGATACAAAGTGTTTTATAATCTTAGTGTAGATACATAATTTGCAAAGGGATATTTAAACTGTTTGGTTTTTCCTTCAAGAGAGTACCGGTTTGGAGGTTTACCCCTATTGTGCCTGAAAGGTAATTCATAGCCAACATTAGTAGTTTTATCACTAGCATAAGGATGTACCTCAATGATATTCTCAGGAGATAGGCTGGTGGATACTGGCGAGGGAGGGGTCTCGAGTGGTACTTGGATGGTATTGCTCGGGCCAGAGTGAGATTCTTCCGACACCTTTACTGTGTCGCCCGGATAGGGAGTGGTTCCTCCTGGGCAATCTTCCGAATAATTTGTTGTTTCTTTTGTTATTTCTCTTAAGTCAAAAAGTGGAATGCTTTCTTTATTTAGTTGGTCATATGAGAGTCACGTAGTCCCTTCTGATACCGTCTCTCCCTGAAGGGAAGTAGTGGGGGAGTAAAATAATTCAGATTCCATGAAGGTAACATCCAGAGTAATATATGTACGGCGAGTCGATGACATCGATACCCCTTCTAGTGAGTACCATATCCCACAAAAACACAACGGATGGCACGGGGATCAAGCTTGGTCCTTTGGGTTTCAGGAAGCTGGACAAGAGTCACACATCCAAAAACATGAGGTGGAAGCATCAGAATGGTAGGTAATGAGACTGAGGTCGCCAGAACTTGTAACGAATTTTGGAACCCTAATACTTTAGAGGGCATTCGATTAATGAGATATACGGTGGTACAGATAGCTTCAGCCCAGAAGTGTTGTGGGGCATGGGCCCCAAGAAGGAGAGCTCGAGTAGTCTCCAGGATATGTCAATTTTTTCGCTCCACAATACCATTCTGTTGGGAAGTATGAGGGCAAGAGGTCTCATGAATTGTAACGCCCACCCTTCCCACCCAACCAAAGGTGGCGCTACGTTCTTATACTACTTACGTTCATGCTTTAGTTATAACAGCGGAAGAATAAAAACTTTAAAGAATTTAATTTATTAAGCATGATATCACATATTCTGATTAGTTCGAATGTGCATATATTGATCATATAACTAAAAATATTAATTTGTCCGAATTGTTCTTGCCGAGCCACCACCACACACATCACTATCTGCTCCTCCTGCTGCTCCGTCGTTCCGAATATCCGTCCCCCATATCTGCGGTACAAGGAAAGTAAGCTATGAGCACTCATGGCTCAGTAAGTTCCTTTCCTACTCACTAAAACCGAGAATCATCGTATATCAAGAATGGATCAACATATCATCGTCTCAACTAATCATAACATAACATATCATTCTATTCAAACATATCATGCAAGGTATCATAAGCATACGACATACAAGGGCATCATATTCATATCATAATATCACATGACATTATATCATATCATCATATAATTCAAGCACATATGAATGTAGGCAATGCATCGTGAATTTGAAAACTTATACTTAATAGTACTTGAAATTAATATCATCATCATTTGGGATCCCGGTTTGTACCACATACATAATGCGTAGGTCCAAGGTAGCAAGTCTTGAGCCCTACCATGCATACATACTAGGCCCGAGTCTTACTCCATCGACCTAGGGCACTCAAAGGCCCATTACTGACGAGGCCCGAGTCTTACTCCATCGACCCCGGGGCGTTTACGGAGCCCACCCTTGGTACAAACCATAAAATAACTTATCATGCATAACTATCATATCATGTCCTTAACAATCTTTCATGCATTTATTCTTTTCATTTCTTTTCATTATGTATAGCATCTTCTATGCTATCACATATCATAACATAACTTCATTTCTTTTCATTATGTATAGCATTTTCTATGCTATAACACATCATGGCATATTTCATAATATAACTTCATTATGCATATCATTTCGTAACTAAAGCAATCATGCATTCTAACTTATTATCATATCATTTTCATACAGCATGGCATAGACATATTTAATTTTTGTTCTAGGGTTTCTAGGGCATCTATCCCTTCATGGCCGAACACATAATGATTCATTTAGGTCATACAAACATGTATCACATTCACACATTATCAAGTTTTCATAAGAAGTACTTTTAACCCCTTAGGTTTCATTTCCAAGGCCTCTAGGTCCTTTAAACCTTACTTGGCCGAAATTCATAGAATATAAACTTCCTTTAAGTGGCCTAAAGCATGGGAAACCTAAGTAAATTTCATAGCAAGATTTACTAAGAACATCATACACAAGGTTGGATCGTAAACAAGCTAGGACTCTTGTGATCTTACATGTCATAAATCATGTAACTAATTTTCTACATTCCAATTAAACATGAGAGCATTAATCGTCTTTCATAACATAATATCACAGAGGTCATTGAGCATATTAGAATTTTGTTTAAACTTCTCTAAACTATCACCTTACCATGGCCGAAATATTAAGAGTAAGGTTCATGAGTTTCTTTTAACATACAAGTATACAACTCTTAAGAACTTTATATCATGTCATATAAGCATAGTTATTTTAAATTCAAGGTCCTCCTAACCCTAAATTCTTTCTTGGCCGAAACATGAGAGTGGGGTTCTTTTGGTTCCAATCAACTTCCAAGCAAGAAAACCATAGGAAGGTCCTTAGCATTTCATAGAGGGAAACTTGCACTAATTTGGTTAGACAATAATTTTCCTAACCTATTTACAATATTTTTGATTGAAATTCTAGGGTTACATACACCTCTGATCATGCATCATATATGTATACAAACATAGGGGAAAAACTTTCTTTCAAGGCATAGAAAAAGAATCTGAAAATCACATGAAAGCCTTGTACCGCAGGTGAGGGGAAGCTTACCTTCTTTGCTTAAGTTTCCTAGAGTTGAGAACTTGCTTGTGGACCTTTCTTCCTTGCTTGCTTTGCTCGGCACCAATGGAGGAAGAAGTGGCTAGGTCTTTTGGTGGAGAGGAGGAGGAAGAAGAGGAGGCTTCTTCCTCTTGTGTTGCTCGGCAACAAAAAGAAAGAAAGAAGGGGGAGAGTTGTTGCTCTCGGCAACAAGAGGAAAGAGGGAGGGAGAGTGCTCGGCACAAATGGAGGAGAGGAGGAGAGTGAGTTGAGGATGAAGCCCCCATGCCTATTTATACTAAAGTGAGGGGAGGAAAACTTGACTTGATTCATCCTCCTCATTTACTTCTCCTCTTAATGAGAAAGAATATGCTAGAGAAATGCTTCTTGAGTTTCTCTCTTTTCTTTCTCTTAATTTCTCTCCTTTCTTTCCTTTAATTATAATTCCCATCTCTCCTTTTACAATATTCACTCCTATCACACTTGGTTAACACATGCATGCATCCACAAGAGAACCAAGGATCAAATCCTTCTCCCAACATATTTTTGTACAAAATAATTCATGTATATGCGTTATGCATAAATATTTCATACATGCATATATAATATCTCATATCTCTTTTGTTTACATTAATTCCTTGCATTATAAATCATGTATAGAACTTTATATTCTCAACTTTATTTTCTTTCATAAAGTTTTTAATCATCTAAATCCTTCCCATCGTAACATTCAACGTAGACTATCTACACATTCTTTTCATTACATTCGTACTCTCATTGCCCTTATTTTATCTAGGCTTTCTAGGGGTGTTACATGAATGAGACCATGTGAACTTAAATATTGACAAAAGGATTGATTAATATACTCGCCTCCATTGTTGGAGCGAAGCATCTTGATTTTATCTCCAAATTATGTCTGAATAAGAGTCTGAAAAGATTGAAATATAGTGAACTCTTCCTTTTTATGGCGCAGTAGATAAATCCAAGTCATGCGGGTACAATCATTAATACATGTCACAAACCATCGGTAACCAGATGATGTGGGATTTGGAGTAAGACCCCAAACATCAGAATGGACTAATACAAATAGAATGTCACATTTATTATGTCATAATGGATACGAGACTCTGTGGCTTTTTGCTAATAAACAAGTTTCGCAATTAAAATCCATAGACGATAAACCCAAAAATAACGCTGGAAATACATGCTGCAAATAACTGACAGAAGGGAGGCCCAGTCGGCGATGCCACAAAAGAACCTGTTGTGCTTGATAATCACTAGATGTATGGTGAACACTACCATTGATGAAGTCGTCCATGTAATAAAGTCCCCCCCCCCTCTTAGTACCACGCCCAATAATCTCCTTTGTGAGAATATCCTGAATGACACAAAACGTGGGATAAATCAGTACAATATAATGCAAATCTTTAGTAAGTTGGCCAATAGATAGTAACTTGTGGGACAAGGAAGGCACTAATAGGGTATTAGATAAGGATAGGGTAGGGAACAATTGAACAGTCCCAACCCCAGTTACCAAAGATGTGTCGCCATTAGCATTGACAATTGTGGTTCGCCTGGGAGGAGTGCGTTGAGTAAAATCCATCACATCAAAAATCATGTGATCCATTACACCAGAATCAAGTATCCAAGAATGATCTGCTATCCCTTGGGTCGAGCCAAGAAGAGTATTACCTGAAGAAGTAAGTAGACCATCAGGTGGAAGGATGGACAGTCGTTGATCGACTATCCGGCTTGGGCCATCTTGTCCACTGGTCTAGCCTAGATCAACATTCTGCCTTTTTGTTTGGGTAGCTACTCCTGCCACTACAACTCGGCCTGGTCTAACCATTGGACCAAACGAATTGTCCTCCTTTCCAATATCCCGCTCGTCAATGAGGGATGCCTTGCTAAGCCCGCCTGTCTGGCTTGACCAAGAGCCTTGCCCACTGCTATCTTTCCTCTTGCAGGCCTGGAGGTCGTGCCACCAGTTGGGGTATCCATGAAGTTTAAAACAGTTGTCACGGGAGTGCTTAATGCTACCACAATGCGAGCAAGGAAGGGCCTTGGTGGTAGGGCCTGTTCTCCTACCAGAACTTGACTGAGAACTAACGTGAGGTGAAACCCGAGGACCTGACCGAGAACCTCGGGTTGCTAAGCCTACTCCATGTAGATCATCTGTAGGGTGGTTGGTCATTACTGATCGTCGAGTAGCCTCTCGACGAACATGAGCAAAAGTCCACTCTAGTGTGGGAAACGACTGAAGTTGTAGAATATCACTACGAATATTATCAAGGTGATCATCAAGACCATCCAGAAATTGGTAGACACGGTCTTCTTGAACCAAGGAATTATACCGTTGAATATCACCGGGACATTCCATCAGATTTGGTCATTGAAAATCAATTTCTCGCCAAAGTCCTTGAAGATCTGAATAAAACTTCTCTAGAGAGCCACCAGCTTGTTTAAGTTGTGTCACTCGACGGCGAAGATCATACACTTGAGAGGTGTCGCTGCCGTCAAAGTATGTCGTGGCCAGGGCATCCCATACCGATTTCGCAGTTGGGAAGTGAATAAAATTCCCAATAAGGGAAGCATCCATAGAGTTGATTAGCCAACCTTTGACAACAACATTCTTAGTACGCCATTGTCGAAAGGTCGGATCAGCCAGGGTCAACTGAGGGAAATCTCCATTGATATATCCTAGTTTATCTTTGCCTGAGATATACATTTCAACCACCTGAGACCATAAAGCATAGTTGGAGCCATCCAGCTTTACGCTTATCAAAGCTATAGCTATGTCAGATCCGAAGGTAATCTGGCTGCCGAGTTGATTGGATTGAGTGGTTAGGTCGGTTGAAGGAATTTTGACAGCCATGGTAGAGGTTGAACCTGGCTCTAATACCATGTCAAACCTTTAGGTAGAAGTCATTCTTTATTCACCGAGAAAACATACATTATATAATGATACAACATAATATGAATTATAGTAAAAAAATTAAATGAAAATTAAATACTAATTAAATGCTAATTAATATTGTCTACCCTACCATAATTTAGAGATTATATTCCTAACTAGTTACAGTAAGAATTGAATGCTGCCAACTCAGTGATTATCTTTTCTAACTCACTCCAATAGAGAAGCAATGCATCCAGTAAGAACACGCCACTAAATCATATGAACTTTATTTGAGGTGTTGTACCCCGAATAATAGGTAATAGACCTAAACGCCTAGTAACTTAAGTCAAAATCAAGTAAGTCTCTCAATGCGTACATCAGAAAAAGATGCACTGGAAGCAAAACTCCCTAATCTCTAATTGATAAAGGATAAATGCAGGACACAACCATTTTACAAAGTGCATTGTCACGTGGACTCAGTGATATGTATGACATCTTTTTAGGATGCGACCCCTCAAAGAACACTACAAAAAAATCCAGTTTTACCGACGGCCATTCCGACGAAAATTTATTTCCGTCGGAAATAATTGGCAATCACCGACGGAACTAAATTTTCCGTCGGTATTATTCCCATTACCAACGGAATCTTATATTCCGTCGGTAGGGAATGTTTTTTTTTTTTAAAAAAATTGGCAATCGCCGACGGAACTAAAGTTTCCGTCGGTATTATTCCCATTACTGACGGAATCTTATATTCCGTCGGTAGGGAATGTTTTTTTTAAAAAAAAAATTGTTCTACCGACGGAAACTAGTTTCCGTCGGTAACCCCGCCTAAATCTCGAACCCTACCCTTTCCTTTCTTTCCATGCGCGCGCAGCGGCAGCTTCTTCCTCCTCCCCGATTTCGCCGGTAAGAACTCCTCTCCCTCGCTTTTTTTTCCCTCTCCATGCTTACCTTTGTGGCGGCCGGCGCTGGCCGTCTGTGCCGGCTGGCCTGCTAGCCGCTGTGCCGGCGGTTCTGAGTCACAGGAGACTCAAGATCCATCAGCCGGTGATGATTAGCATTTTTGAGATATGTTCAATTAGACTTTATTAGTTTTTTATTTATCATAGATAGACCGTGGTAATATATTTATTCCATTTTATATTTGGTATAATATGTTCATTTAATTTCTAAATCTTTTATTAATATATGTTTCAGGAGTCACGTTCGGTTCTATTTATATACTGCCTCTTCATATGATCATATGCTCATTTTTTGTTCAGGTATCATTTTATTATAAATAAAATTCGATATACATATATGTAAAAATGTTTATTTATATATCAACATGATCATTTAATATTTGTCTTTTGACAAGATTTCTATCATTATCTTTCATTCTTGTATTATTTTGCGTACTCTGCACTATGGTATGTATTCTGTAACTTTGCACTATGGCATGTATCATTTTGACAGGATTTATATATGCACTATGATATATTGTTCAGTTTAGTTTGTTTTAAATTCAATGAAGTGTTAGAATGTTATAATTGTTTAATTGTGGATTGTATAAATGTGATGTTTTAATTTATGTGTGGATTATATATGTTTGTGTGGATTGATTGTAATGAATTATATTTGTGATGGTTTTTATATTTGAAATTTGTATATATGGAAATTGCCAAAACAGGAAGAGGCTGGGAATTTTTTTTTTGATTTACCGACGGAATACCGACGGAAATTTCAACCGTCGGTAAATATCGAAAAAAAACTACCGACGGAAACACATGTTTCCATCGGTAGACCATTGAATTACCGACGGAAACGGATTTTTCGTCGGTATATACCGACGGAAATACCTGTTTCCGTCGGTATTTGCCGACGGAAGACCTGTATCCGTCGGTAATTACCGACGGAACAGGTCTTCCGTCGGAACTTTATTCCCGGTCCAAAATCACTGTTCTAGCAATGGTTCCGACGGAATTATGTTCCGTCGGTATTTTATTACCGACGGAAATAGGAACTTCCGTCGGTAATGACCTTTCCGACAAATCGGTTACCGTCAACTACATTTCCGTCGGTAATCCGTCCGTAACCTATTATACCGACGGAAGACCGACGGATAATTCCGTCGGTAAACCTGTTTTTTTTTGTAGTGGAAGTCAGCATAAATAAGATCAAGAGTCAGATGATTGAAAGGGTTGGGTAGTATGTCAGGAAGAGAGCACTGAAAAAGATATGGTTAATAGAAGGTCGAATTCACAAGAATCGAAGAAACATATCTAGATCAAATAATATTTTTGAGTTGCTGCTTTGGTTTTGAAGTGATGGTAATCAATCTCACATAAGTTATGATAGAATTTAGAATACAGAATTGGGTTATATGCATGTTGAATGGGTTGGGTAGTATGTCAGGAAGAGAGCACTAAAAAATATACGGTTAATAGAAGGTCGAATTCACAAGAATCGAAGGAACATATCTAGATTAAATAGCATTTTCGAGTTGCTGCTTTGGTTTTGAAGTGATGGGAATCAATCTTACATAAGTTATGATAGAATTTAGAATACAGAATTGGGTTATATGTATGTTGACAGAAAACAATGCTATCAAGTTGAAAATGCTGGGTTATATCTATGACCTCTGGACGTATGTTTGATAAAATGGTAGGTCAAGACAACGAGTCTCAATCACTTTGAATTTTTTATTTGGAAATGATTGACGTAGATCCTCAGTCAAAAACCTAGGGCCTTAGTTAGGATTTAAGGATCTAGTCTCTTTTTGTGTAGTTCTGCGACTCTTTTCAATATTATTACACGAATTGAATAAATAAATTGTAATGAGTAAAAGAAAGAAGGATTGTTTAGATGTTAACGAGACATCGCGATGCTTGCACACCATGTTCTGTCAACGGAAGCTAGAGAGACAACATTGGATTTGATATCCCCAACTTCTACCCCGCTACGGCTTTATAGCCGACCGATCATAGGCATTGGATTTATCGGTCGACCGATTATAGGGTTCGGTCGACTGATCCCTTTAATTCGTGCAAGGTGGATGAATCAGGGATAGACATTAGGTTTTCGGTTGACCGATAATGGGTTTGGTCGACCAATAATTTGATTATGGGCGATTGTTTCATGTAATTAAGCATAGAATTAAGTGTTCAGTTAACCGATAAATTGAATTGGTCTTAATGATAGTTGGTGTTGAATTAGTTTTAAAGTATAACCCTGTTGTTTTGGTCATTCGATCGACGGAACACGATGTTCGATCGATCAAAAATATTTTTTTTCGGTTTAACATTTAATTAAGTTTGAATTTAATTAATTTGATTTGAGTATCAATTAATTTTAATGGTAAATTTATATAGGATAATTTTTATATTAATAATAATTATTATTAATTTAATTTTGTTTAAGGCTATTTAGTAATTAATTAGTGATTTCAAGTTTAATTGATTAATAATTAATTTGGAATTAATTTTGAATTAAGTTTTAGATAATTAAGTTTTAAATAATTTTTAATTAAGTTTTAAATAATTAAATTTTAAATTAACTTTTAATTAAGTTTTAAATTAATTTTTAATTAAGTTTTAAATAATTAAGTTTTTAATTAATTTTAAATTAAGTCTTACGTTTTTAATTTTTAAATTAATTTTTAAATAAGTTTTAAATAAATAAGTTTTAAATTAATTTTTAATTAAGTTTTAAATTAATTTTATTTAATTTTAAATTAATTTTAAATAATTAATTTTTAATTAATTTTAGTTTTAATTAATTTTAGTTTTGATTTATATTTTAATTTTTAATTAATTTTAGTTTTAATTTTTAATTAATTAATTTTTATTTAAGTATAATATTTAATTTATTTTGAATTAATAAAAGATTGTTTTAACCCATATTAGATTCAAACTTAGCTTTGGGTTAATCAAGCAAGTTTCCTAAGGATAAATTTTTAGTTAGTGGCGAGGCATATAACCTTCTTGTGTATCAACAGGAGACCACTTTCTGAATACTTTCTAAAATAGTCTTACCCAAAAACTTAATACTAGATTTTAGTCTAACTAGAACATGTTTGACTGGATTGGATTCAGCCAAATCCACTAAGTCTAGTGCACTAGGTATAATACATAAGATTCAACTTAAACATGCCTTTAATAAAACTTTCTTAATGTACTATCATTCTAATCCATTCCGATGCTATGTTATTAAGATTTAGTAAACCTTTTTAACTAACCTTTCTAAACTAAGCAAAAAAGTAAACCTAATCCTAAGCATGTATAGTTGGTTAATCAAGAGGTATATCTAAGTAATGAATTTGACTCTTTGGAATCAAATATTGGTCTAGTTTGATTGGGTTGGTTAAACATTTTTTAGGAATCCATGCTTGCACTTGATTTCTAATGTTTTGACTAATTAATGACAGATATGGTTTATTTGTATTGTTTTGGTTGTAGTCGAGTCTCGATTTATTATACACGGCTCGTTGCGACCCAAATACCATATTTAGACATTTGGATCCCAGTTCAAACTTTTTCAATGTTTTCTTGAGTCGTTTGACTTAACCTTTCAAGTTGGAATTTACTTCCTTAAGTTTTGCAACTTGAGTTGAAGTTCCAACTTAAACTTGGTTGGTTGAGTTAGTCAAGTTAACTTGCTCCTTTTGGTGGTCAATTTCCTTAAGTAGTAAGTTATTTTATTTTTCAAACTTTACCAATTTTTTAAACAAGTATTTAACTACTTTAAGTAAGTTTGACTTGGAATAAAATGTTACCATATCATGACCTTCGGAAACGAATACGGATCCATGGCTTCTTTCAGACTTGGTATCGGTCTCAGACTCGGACTCATATTCTTCCTCAGAATCAAAATCTTTGTTTCTTTCCATAAAGGCAAGATGGCTTGAGTGCTTTGGTTCTTCTGCATTGGATTCCTCGGGCGATGATTCATCCCACGTCTCTTGGAGGGCTTTCTTCCTTCTTGCTAATTTTGATTTTTCATCCTTTCGGTTTGGGCATTCGTGTTTGAAATGTCCCTTCTTGTTGCATCCATAACAAATCATTTATAATTTATTTTGCATCTGGTTAATTGGTGTCTTCTTGGTGCTCCCTATGAACTTCTTCCCTGTTAGTAGTTTTCAGACCATGTTGACCAACTCTTTTTCATTGGTTGAGTCTGAATTAGACTCACTTTCTGGTTCATTCTTGGTTCTGGTCTTGGTTTCTTTGCTTGATCCTGCATACAGGGCAATTCCTTTCTCGACTTGACTCAAGTTAGACTGTTCATGTAATTCTAATTCACAAAAAAGTTTGTCTAATTTAATAATGGAAAGATCCCTTGAAACTTTGTATGCATCTATTATTGATGCCCACAAAGCATTTCTCGGGAAAATGTTTAGTGCGTACCTTATTGTGTCATGATTTTCTAGGTTGTGTCTGATCAGATGTAGGCCGTTGAGAATATCTTTTAGTTATGCATGTAGTTGCGTGGTCATCTCTCTGGGAAGTATTTAAATATTAAATAAATTATTTAATAGTAGATCTCTTTTATTTACCTTAGATTCATCGGTTCCTTAATGTAGCTTTACCAAATGGTCCCAAAGTTCTTTTTTATTTTTGTAGGGCCTGACTTAGTTCAGTTCTTTCATAGTTAGCTCGTACTGGATGGTGTTGATTGCCTTATAGTTTAGTTGTGCCTTCTTGATCATCGGGGAAGTTCAGTCTTCTGGTTCTATTGGCTTTCCATCTACCATTGGAGGTGTATATCCTTTGAATATGATGAACCAAAGCTTGATGTCGGACTTGAGATAACACTCCATTCTATTTTTCCAGTAGCTAAAGTTTTCCTCTTTGAATAGTGGAGGGTGGACGGTGCAGTACCCTTCTTGGTAGGAGTTTGACATTCTTGTAATCAACGAATTTAAAGAAAAAATTTTCAAGACTCGCGTCTTGGGAATTATAGTATGAGATAAAGAAATAAGTGTATAAAAATCTCTTTAAGAAAAAGTTTTTTTTAAAAAAAAAATTTGCTTGAAAAACGATTAAATAATTTCAAAGCGACCTACTCTGATACTAATTGTTATGACCAAAAGAGATTTAGATATCTCTACAATAATATGATATTGTCCATTTTGGGCCTAAGCCCTCATGATTTTAGTTTTGGGCTCTACTCAAAAGGCCTTATACCAATGGAGATATCTTTCCCTTATAAACTCATTATCTATTATATGTATTTTCAATGTGGGATTTTGTTTGTAACTTTGCAACCCAACATGCTAAAGGGGTGAATAACACTCTTCTTTTCTTTCTTTAGTTTTTATGTTGTTCTTATCTATTGAATTAGTATGCATCGGAATAAAATAAAAGATAATAATACAATATTAGAACACACACCAATTTACTTGGTTTACACCACCTAGGGTGCTATGTCCAAGGCTATGCACACATCGCGTCGTTGACTAGTTTCTTTCCAATTTTCAGATATCGATATCTTACAACGGTAGAGTAACCTCTTACAATATTAAATCGATTACAAACACAAATAAATGATAACAGATATAAAAGAAATAAAGCATTAAAGAACTGACAACCTCTTGAGATCCTGAATGCACGTGAGACTCATCCTGGCGCCTCTCAAATGACATGAGGAGAGCTTTTGGGAGCACTTTAGAGAACATAATCGAGAAGATTGAATGTGAATGAGATGTTAAGCCTTGAGCCTTCATTTCCCTTTTATAAAGCTTGATCTAGACTTTTTCTATTGACTGAAAGCCTATCTAGTCAATCAAAAACTTGGTCAAACTCTATCTTGAGACTAAATCTAGCAAAGTCACTATTATTGTGTTTTTTGGTCAACCAAAAACTTTTCAATTAACTGATCAATGTTTGATCGACGAGACCAATTCCTATTTCTAATTGCCTAAAAGGTTCGATCGACTAGACTTGGTATGGTTGCTCAGATGGTTAGTGTTGGATCAAAAGTGCTAGAGGGGGGGGGGGTGAATAGCGCTCATGGCTTTCACTCATTTCGTAATTGTAAAACAATCGAGAAGTAGCAGCGAAAAAAGAACAATACACAAAAGACACCAAGATATTTACTTGGTTCGGAGCCTAGGGCGACTCCTACTCCAAGGCTCGCGATCGTTGACCGCTTTCTGTGGGCAACAACTATATCACGTAAATTCAATTACAAAAGTATTACAGTAGTACAATAACAATAACAGAGTTATACCGATGACAGAATCAAAGTCTTGGAGCTTCGGGTCGTCGGGGACTTGCAACAGCACTTCAGGTCGTCTTTTGGAGCAGCACGTTGTAGTAAAGATCTCTTGAATTCATTAGATTAGCTGCTGCCTCGGACACTCCTTTTATGCACTGTTGGAGGCGCCTCCAAGACCATCCAAGGCGCCTCCAGGCCTCCGAGTCACCCGTGTGGATCACTGCTGAACTCATCGCACCTTATCAGCTTGAAGGCGCTTTCAAGCCACTCCAAGGAGCCTCCAAGCCTTGGTCCAAGGCGCCCCTAGCTCCATCCAAGGTGCCTCCAGCACTGCTTCATGGCTAGCTCACATTCTGCACCTGAGGCACCTCTAAGCTCCATAGAGGCGCCTCAGACACTGTTCATCCGAGGCTTAAGGTGCTCTTTTGTACCTGCAAAGTATGTTAGTCCAAAAAATACCCTGCAAAACAAAGTTAGCACAAAACAATAATATGAATAGAAGATTTTGACAGTCTCCGGACTGTCCGGGTCTGACTTCAGATTTTCGACTAGAAACCCTAGGTTGACCCGACGCCTACTATTCCCTCTACGGGGAACGCGTCCTCACCTACTCCCCTCAGGAGAGATTACTTGGTGCCAATCCGATCCTCCAGACCGACTGTACTTTCCGCCTAGGGTTACCACCTCCTAGGACCTAGGGTTATCGCCCCCTAGGGTTTTTTCTCCACCTAGGGTTACCACCCCCTAGGATCTAAGGTTTCTCCCCCCCCCCGCCTCCTTAGGATTTTCCTCCACCTAGGGTTACCACCCCCTAAGACCTAAGGTTACCCCCCCTTATGATTTTCCTCCACCTAGGGTTACTACCCCCTAGGACCTAAGTTTGCCGCCCCTTAGGGTATTCCTTCACCTAGGGTTACCACCCCCTAGGGCTAGGACTTTTGCCTAAGTATCACTTAGGACTTTCCTGTAAGCTCCATGAACCTTGTTAGATAACACCACAGCTTAACTTTGAACCCTTTGTCATAATCAAAACTCAGGTTCGATCATCTGGTGCTCACTGCACCAACAATCTCCCCCTTTCTTATTATGACAACCTTGGTTCAAAGTTAAGTAAAACATAATATTAAATAAAGGAATAAATAACGGAAGTTAACCATGAGCATCAATGCATAAATAAAATTTAAAGCTTATGCTCCCCCTTTCATTATGTTTAATTTCTTGATTTCTTAACTTTGATTTTTCTCTCCCCCTTTGACATAAATCAAAAACAATTAAGAAGAGAGAAAAAATATTCTATTTAATTTTAAGCTCCCCCTGAAGGGTAGCATAGTTAAGTACTTAGATTTTGATAAAAATTTGATTAAGTACTTAGCTTAAAAAGGATTTTGTCATAAAAACATAGTCAAAGCCTATGCTAAAAAAAATGTAGTCAAATTTGAAAAGCTAAAGTTGAAAATCTTTGAAAAATATGTAACTAAATTTGAAATGCTTTTGAAAAATACTTAGCTCAATTTATAAGGCTTTTGAAAATAATTGTTGTTTTGAAAACTATCTTTTTAAAAAGATTTTGATAAAACACTTAGCCTTGTTAGAATAAACTTTCATGTAAAGCTTTTAGCTAAGAGACAATTGTTTTGACTTTGAAAAGTAACTTAGCTAGTTTTTTAAAAATTGAAAAAAAAATAACAAGAAAATTTCAAACAAAAACACTTAGTCAAATTTGAGATAGTTTTGTAAGACCTTTTTTTTTTAAAAAAAATACTTAACTAAATTTTGAAAAGCTTTTGAAAAATATTTTATTAAGTTCAAAAATCTTTTTCAAAAAATACTTAGCCAAAAAGAAACTCTTAGTAATTTTTCCTGAAAAATAATATTACCAAAAAGAACTTTATGTAGCTTTCTGAAAATAACTTGGTTTTAAAAAGAGTTTTAAGTATAAGATGATGAAAGGTTTAAAGCTTAAAAAAACTTTTTTTAAAAGGTTTTTCAAAATGTTTTTTTTTTTAAAAAAAAATTTTCAGAATGTTTTAAAAGTGATTTTAAAATAATTTTTAAAAAGATTTTTAAAAGATGTTTAAAAGAGTTTTAAAATGATTTTTTTAAAAAAAATTTTTAAATAATTTTTCAAATAATTTTAAAAATAAATTTTCATATAATTTTTAAAATACTTTTCGAACAAATTTATAAAATAAATTTTAAATAATTTTTCAAATAATTTTTAAAATAATTTTAAAATGATTTTTAAACAATTTTTAAAATAATTTTTAAATGATTTTTAAACAATTTTTCAAATAATTTTAAAATGATTTTTAAAATAATTTTTCAAATAATTTTAAAATGATTTTTTAAATAATTTTAAAAATATTTTTAAACAATTTCTCAAATAATTTTTAAATGATTTTTAAACAAATTTTCAAATAATTTTTGAAATGATTTTTAAATAATTTTTCAAATAATTTTTAAATGTTTTTTAAATAATTTTTCAAATAATTTTTGAAATCTTTTTTAAAAGATTTTTAAAAGGATTTTTTTTACAATATTTTTAAAATATTTTTTAAAAGATTTTTAAAATATTTTTTAAAAGATTTTTAAAAGGATTTTTAAAATATTTTAATAGGATTTTTAAATGGATTTTTTAAAAGGAATTTTATATGATTTTTAAAATGATTTTTTTAAAAAAAAAAAAATTAAAAGAATTTTAAAAGATTTCAAATATTTTTTAAAGAATTTTAAAATATTTTTTAAAAAATATTTAAAGGATTTTAAAATATTTTTCAAATGATTTTTGAAAGTATTTTTTAAAATAATTTTTCAAATGATTTTATAATTATTTTCAAAGTATTTTCAAATAATTTTCAAAAGTAATTTTCAAATAATTTTGAAATAATTTTCTAAATAATTTTCAAAGTATTTTCAAATAATTTTCAAAAATAATTTTCAAATAATTTTGAAATAATTTTGAAATAATTTTTAGAATTATTTCAAAGTATGTTCAAATAATTTTCAAATGATTTTGAAATAATTTTCAAAGTATTTTCAAATAATTTTTAAAGAATTTTAAATGATTTTTAAAAGATTTTTTAAAGGATTTTTAAAATAATTTTTTAAAGAATTTTAAAAGATTTTTTTAAAGGATTTTTAAAATAATTTTAAATGATTTTTTAAAAGTATTTTTAAAAGAATTTTTAAAAGAATTTTAAAATGATTATTATTTGTTTATTTTATTTAATTTGATTTTTAATTTAATTTGATTTAATTTTAATGCTTAGTCATCTCACACGATCTAAATTTCAAATCAGGAAATCCTATAATTTTGTGAGATGAGTTGAGTTCAATTATAGGGTTTGGGTTAACTTTGTATTAGATTCAGATTTAGCTTTAGGTTCAACGAATAGACATTCTTTGGATAAACTTTTGGGCAATGTTGAGTCACTTGGACATCATTAAAGTAACCATGCCTTCGAGGTTTTCCAAATAGTCCTATCCACTGAATTTAGTACAAAACCTTGGTCTAACTAGTTAGGATCCATAAAGGGTAGCTTCGATCAGTTCCACTTAGCCAAATGCACCAGGTCGAAGTCATATCTTCCTAGACATGCATAGACTAAGCTTCCCTAACGTACTATCATCAAATACTTCACCAGTACCATAGGTCAAGTTAAACTTGTTCCCTTTCTAATTAGTTCTAATTTCCCTGCCGGGTAAGTTAGTTTTGGAGGTGCCAGCTATTCTGGATCCTCCCCTTACATTGTTGATAATTTTATTTAAATTTATAAATTAGATTTGAGTTATATTTAAATTAAGTTTAGTAAATAAAAGGTACTTGATTATAACTTGGTTTGTAGTGTTTAAGTTTTACTTTAGACTTATAACCCAAGTCTAGATTTCGTGATTTGACTAAATTATTGACAATCTTCTCTAATTTATCAATTTTATTATTTAGTATTTCTAATTTCCTAAGAGTTAATTTCTTATTTTTATTTGAATTAATTTTATTTATTACATTATTAGCATGCATATCTAATTTTGAAGAGAAATCTATACTAGAGCAAGCATGATTAGTTAAACTAGTGCAATCGTGTGTTGCAAAAACTGGATTTTCATATAATGTAAATGTACTAACCTTGATTTTTCCCTCTAGATTCTTGGGTCTTCTTTCTGGGCATTGTCTTTTGCAATGAACCATTTGTTTGCATTTGGAGCATTTAATGTGTTTCTTCCCTCTCCTGACCATTTTCTCCTTCTCCTCTGATTGTGCTGGTCGAGTCTTACGAGTGGGGCATTCGTTTCTGTAGTGCCCTCTTTCCCTACACTTAAAACAGGTTATGAAAGATTTATAATTTGAATTTATAATTTTACCTTTTAGATCCGTGATAGGTTCCTCCCCCTTGATTGTTGTCGTCTCGAATTCAGACTCAGATTTAGCAATTTCTTCTTTGGCCATTAGTGCTATGAAATCGGTCTGATCTGGTTCTTCTGAGTCTGGTACAGAGGTTGATTCTGGAAAGTCGTGTTCGAATTCGAACTCTGGTTTATCTTGATCTTCTGACTCTGAAGGAATCTCATGAAGCTTGAGCAATTTCTCCCAAAGCTCCTTAGCATTGTTGAATTTTCTGACTCGATCAAGCTCTGAATTTGTTAGGCCGCATAGGAGAGTCCATGTTGCTTTTGCATTTGCCTCGAATGTTCTTATTGTTTGTGCATCCCACTTGTCACAGGTGATGGGTACACCTTCTTCGGTGGGGAGAATAAATCCAATATGGACTATGGTCCATATTTCTGCTTCGGTCTTCAATTGGTGTCCTATCTGGTCTTTCTAGTATCTAAAATTTTCGCCGAACAGAAGTGGTAGGCATGTGGAGTTGTACCCATCTTCGTAGGCCATTAAGAAGGAATCTCACAAAAAAAACACAATAAAACTTGTTACAAGACTTGGTCTTGGATTAGTAGTGCGGGAAAAAGATAAAAAAAGGAATTCACGAATTTCAAGAAAAAATAATAAAATATTACTAAAAAATATTAAAAAAATATTATCTCGAATTTTGCTAAATGCGATATTTTATCAATACTAATAAACCGTGAAGAGATGAAAATGAATTTTTTGAAAATAATTTTGGAGAGAAAAAATGAAAGGCGTAGTTTTATTTTTATCCTATACGAACGAGAAAGGGACGAAAAAAATGCTCGAACGGTAGTTGTACCAATTCAGAGCAACCCAGCTCTGATACCAATTGTTGGATCGAAAGCGCTAAAGAGGGGTGAATAGCGCTCGTGGCTTTCACTCGTTTCGTAATCGTAAAACAATCGAGAAGTAGCAGCGGAAAAAGAACAATACACAAAAGACACCAACATATTTACTTGGTTCGGAGTCTAGGGCGACTCCTACTCCAAGGCTCGCGATTGTTGATCGCTTTCTGTGGGCAACAACTATATCACGCAAATTTAATTATAAAAGTATTACAGTACTGCAATAACTATAACAGAGTTATACCGACGACAGAATCAAAGTCTTGGAGCTTCGGGTCGTCGGGGACTTGCAACAGCACTTCAGGGCGTCTTTTGGAGCAACACGTTGTAGTAGAGATCTCTTGAATTTATTAGATTAGCTGCTGCCTCGGACACTCCTTTTATACACTGTTGGAGGCACCTCCAAGACCATCCAAGGTGCCTCCAGGTTTCTGAGTCACTTGCGTGGATCACTGCTGAACTCGTCGCACCTTAGGACTTAAGGTTACCCCCTCCCCCCCTTAGGATTTTCTTCCACCTAGGGTTACCACCCCCTAGGACCTAAGGTTGTCGCCCCTTAGGGTTTTCCTTCACCTAGGGTTACCGCCCCCTAGGGTTTTCACCTTGCCTAACCACAGCTAGGACTTTTGCCTAAGTATCACTTAGGACTTTCCTGCAAGCTCCATGAACCTTGTTAGATAACACCACAGCTTAACTTTGAACCTTTTCCATAATCAAAACTCAGGTTCGATCATCTGGTGCTCATTGGACCAACAATTAGCTCGACTGGACCAATTCAAGTCTGGTCACCTGGACTTAGTTAAGTCATGTCTATCTAATCTATAGTTTTGCTTTGATTTTTCAAGTGTTTGTCCAGCTCCAGCATCTTTCAAGACAAATATGCAAGACAAGCATATAAACAAGCCTAGTTTTAGTCTACTTGATATACTGGCTTACTTGCTTCTGGTCACTTGGACTTCTCATACCTCTTAAGGTTCACTCCAAGCATTTAATCACCCTTGACATGCTTGGACTTTTCCCTTAGGAGGCATCTTGTAACGACCACCCTTCTTACTACTACTACTCTCTAAGGATGACCGTTACTTATCTACAAACTCTACTTAACCGGTTTAATTAAAAACACATGGAAAACTCTACCGAAAAATTTCGGCAGAGTCTCCTCTGTACCGGTGACCATATTCAATAATACATACATATATACTCAGCCACAGGCGGCTGGAAAATATATCAAAGACCCACGCAGTTTAATAAGAGATGAAAACTAATCACAACCACGCAGTTTAATAAATCAAATCATGCAGGTAATGAAAACGGAAACATAACTTCTTACTACATAATTTTCTTATCAACTTAATAAGAAATTAAACTAAACAAATTCTTAAACTAAATGAGTTCTTTCGCTAAGTCCCAAGGACCTCCATAGTCCACACATCACACACTCCTCTTGCATCTCCTTGTCGCCTTCCTTCACTGTATCTTTTCTTTCTCTTTATCTGCAGTAGGAGGAAATGCAGTCTATAAGCATAAAGCTTAGTGAGCGCTATCTACTCACAAAAACTCGATATGCATGTATATAAATAAAAACATGCTAAATCTGAATGCTAACATATAAAACTACTCATGCTCATATATAGCAAAGAAAATCATGCTAACTGAAATGCTAATCATTGTATAGCTAAATATGCTCATAAACCAATAAGAGAAGCATACTAAACATGTAAAGCTACTAAACATGTAAAACTACTAAACATGTAAAACTACTAAACATGTAAAGCTAAACATGCTCATAAGTATAAAACTATAACAGCATGCTGAAAGCAAATAAAACTAAACATGCTGAATAATCTAATAGCAAGAAACAAATAAAACTACTACTGAATGCTTCAAACAACAAGAAACTAAACTTTCTAATTCTAAACATATTTGAAGCTTGTTTCATTTGTTTCAAAACTTATACTTTAATACTTCAAAATAATAATAAACTTCTTTTGGGCCCGGCATTGTACCAATTTACGCGCATCCTTAATAAGAGTCGAGGTAGCTAATCCCGAAACTACTAAGGTTCTTCTAGGCGATCTTGTGCCTAGGGGCATTCTAGGAGCCCACCCTTTGGACCTTGTGTCCGGTACATGCCATTAAAAGTAAAATACTCTTTTTTTAAACTATAACTTCTTTATACTTGCCCTTACTTGGCATTTAAGCAAACACCGTGTGTGCGCTTTTGATATTCCACTTCTGGAATTAAGATCAAATTAAAGCCTTGGTCTTTCTTCGCTTATAACTTCTCATATTAGTCCAATAGCAAAGGACCAAAAATAGGAATCAATACTGCTCATGTTAAACTGATAGCAAAGGAAACTGTACGTCTAATAGCAATAGAAAAGAAGTCTGCTCATGCTTACAAATAGCTAAGGAAAAGCTAGAAAAAGAAAACTGCTCTTCTATTAGCAATGTAAAAGAAATCTGCTCATTCTAATTAATTCCAACAAAGTGGAACATAAGGAAAGGATAATTTCTGCTACAATCAAAAGTTACCACATGATATACTAAAGCATATGTTGTTCATGTCCAGTTAATGGCATACAAACCTATTCTGCAAAGCTAACATAGAATGATATACTTAAACACATGGTATTCTCAAATCTCCAATTATCTCAATGATGTACTGTATAATCTGAAAGCAAAGAAAAACAAATCGAAGCTTAACAGAAAATCTGCATACAAAACTAAGTTTCTAAAAGCTTCCTCAGCAATTCGAAAGACACAAGCAGCAACAACTAACTCTTACAGCAAAGTATGAGTAGCAGTAACAATGTAATTGGTCACCTCCTATTACCTTAACCTGTTTAGTGAAGCAAAACCAATTAACAAAATCAAAACTCTACCCACATTTCATACACTGCCATGGCCGACACTAAAAGGAAAGATCGTGAACAAGACTTTAGTGCAACCTATCTATCCAAGATTCCTCATCCAGTGCACGAAGAAACATCACAATGAAAAGCCATGTTAAACACCATCTCAAACCCGTCCAAATATGAAAAACTAACCCAATTTCATCTAACATCCAATCCTAATTCATGAATGACTAACTAACAAATTTCAGACAAAAATTCAACAGGAGAGCAAAATGATGCAAAACTTCGGAATCAATACAGAACCCTAACCAGTAATGGATCTCACGGCAACAACATGAATTCTGTACTACACAATCCGAAAGCAAGGAAAACAATTTGAAGCTCGAAACTACTCCTACTGCAGGTGAGAGGCAACTCACCTCGCTATTCTTGGACTTACAACAGGAGAAGGAGGGATCTAGGGTTCGGGTAACTCAAATTCCAGCGGCTCCTTGCATCCTCCGTGCTCCCTTCGACGAGGGTTCGTGAAGACGGGAAGAACCTCTTGGATCAAACCCTTAACCGGCCACCGAGACGAAATGTAACGACCCGACCCTCTTGGCCCATTTGGCGGTCCATTTGGCGACCTCTCATGTCGTCGACCGTCGGCCCTTATGTCGTCGGCCCATTTGGCGACCTCTAATGTCGTTGACCGACGATCCTTGGCCGTGCCGTTATTCACTAGGACTTTCCACCCCTGGCAGTGGATTTTTGCCTCCCCCAGGATTCGAACTCTAAACCTCCAAGCTTAAGTATTAGATTTTATGAATCCTGGTAACCAAGTGAGATGAAAATTGTCACGCCCCAGAGGAGTCCCCGTCCGAAGAAATTTCGGCAACATCTCCCCTGTACGGTGGACAATCTGAAACTTTCTACATATCTCCATACCTCAGCCACATGCGGCTGGAATAATAACAATAAATATAACACAACCACACAAACATCCACGCAGTTATATATAATCAAACAAAGCAGTAATACTCTGACTCGAAAACCACCCTACTCAACTACACTCGTAAAACTCAAATCCGACGAAACTCACCTCTTATGCCGACCCGGCAGACATGTAGTAGAATAAGACCAAATAAAATCCATCGACATCACAATAATAAATACAACGTCCAGCTATCAAACAAATCAAGTCTAAACATAGACAAACGAGAAGAAAACTCAAAAGTCAATCAATCCTCGAGGTCTGCAGGGGATCTAGCACTACGTGCAGTGGGGATTAGCGACTGGAACTCCCTCCTGACAGCATCAACCTGAAAATAACAACAATGGAGGCGGGGTGAGTCCAACACTCAGCAGGTACAATTGATATGCAAAGTAAAGAAATAACACCTAGCACTAATCATGCGTACAGTCTCCTGATAAAAATAAAGGTAAATGCAAACCGAAGTAGACAGGAGAGAATCTGTACTAACCAGGACCCGGTATAATGACAAACAGTCTGAAAGGTATAGAAGACCTGTATGCATATCAAACATAGGTATCCAAACAATATGCAGCATATAAATGCAGCAAACACAATCACAAACAATAAATGCATCATGCATATGATGCCAATGTCATGGTCACCCCGACGCGGTCGATCAACTCACAACAAAAGTGGGACCAAGTGGGTAGGTGACGACTCTGCAACACTACTCCCGATGGTGATCGAGTGGGCGGGATCTTGTCGAGTACATACATACTCCTACCCCAAATCATAAATGGGGGAGCGCAATGCTCTCATCTCCCGGTACATCTCTAACGTGCTACACGCTGCGTCACACTACCCCTGAGCGGATCAACGGAGCACCGGAAGAGTCAAACTGACGTGCTACCACGCTGTGTCACGCTACCCATGAGCGTCACAACGGAGCACCGAACAGTGATGAAAACTGGCAAAGTGCTCAACAATAATGGAGCAATCTATCGCACAGCATGCGATCATGCAAATGGTGCATGTCACTAAGCAAGGTAATATGCTAAAACAACCTCTGGGCATATAACAATGGGCACCATAGTGAATAGATCAAAACAAAATATACTGATCAATAAGGTATCCAACCTAGGTCCTGAACATGTGAAACATGGTTATATCACTACCCATGAGCATGATAGATCGGGTACAAGATCAATATGAGATGCAAACAAACAATCAATCAAACAGGTAACATGTATTGGGCAGTGATTAACCGAAACAAATAAGAAACACAATTAATGCAACATATTATTTTCATTACTAAGCATATCAAAGACAATAAGTCAAAAGTACCCGCCTCCGAAAATAGAAAGGTCCAATCTGACTCCGAGATACTCGTCTCGCGTCAAAGTCCTGTGGCATCAAACGTAATGTCTAGTTTAGCTAATTTATCATACAACTATTAGCCAAACTAAATTCTAATCCATCGACCAACTAGGGTTAGCTTCATTAACCCTAATTACACCTTTAGATTTATTTCTAAACTTAAGTTAACAAGTATTGCTAACACAACTAGAAATCACCTACAACGAAGATCAAAACCCTAAACCTTACCTTAAATTCCACAGCTGTAATCACTGATCCAACGCCAAGAGATAGTTGCTGCTGGAATTAGAATAAATCCACAGTAAAGCAAACCCTACGGAAAATCTTTTCCCCACTGTCAGATTAATAAGATGTGAACATCACCAAATCAAGATATCCAATTACATAACACAAAATTCCTTACCAAGAATCCAACTTACCCCAACTGTGACCTAACTTCACCACAAAGAAGGAATGATCAAGAACAGCGGAGAGGCGGCACAGCGAGAGGCGACGCTGCTCCGTGCGACGCCGGTGGGTAGCTAGGGCACGATGGCAGTAATCGAAGGTGCTCGGTGGCTGGCGGCTGTGAACTCCACAGCAAGGGCTCGGCTAGGGCACGGGGTGAGTCGCCGGCACTGCTCGACGTCGGTGGAGATGCTAGGCTTGGCGGCGAGCCGACGCTAGGGCACAGGGAAAAGGGCGGTGCTCCGTGCGTCGCCGCCGCTTGGACAGGGAGGAAGAGGAAGAAGACTTCGGTCGACGGTGGCTCGTCGGATCAGAGAAAGGGAGGAGAAGTCGCTGGTCGGCCGAGGCTGGCTAGGGCACAGAGGAAAGGTGGCGCCGTGAGGAGATCGTAGAGGACGCCGGTGCGGGCAGTGGAGAAGAAATTGTCGGCGCCGGTTAGGGCTAGGAGTCGGCGACGGGGGAAGAAGAAGGAAGAAGATGTGGCTGCCGGAGGATCGCTCAGCTCCGCGTCGGAGTGGCGGCAGAGAATAAGAAGAAACGAGAAGGAGAAGAAAGGGAACCACTCGGGCACGCGGGGGGTCTCAGCGAGGAAGAAAACGGGAATAAAAAGAAAATAAAAAGAAATAAAAGGAAAAGAAATGTAAATATAAACATTTCCTCGCTTAAACGGGTCGCCTAAACAGGCTTTTCCGGATCGCGTTTTTATCCCCGTCAACTCGTCCGTACGAGCTCCGAAAAATTCCCAAAAAATTTCCAAAAATTTCAGAAAATTCCCTTATTCATATTCGCCTATTTCTGGTATTTTACATTCTCCCCCACTTATAAAAAATTTGGTCACCAAATTTCGTTATCTACCATCAGCAAGTACTAACAATAGACAGGAAGTATAAATGCTGAACAGTAAACTGAATCACATACCTCAAGTAAAAAGATGGGGATATCGAGCTCGGATCGTATCCTCGAGCTCCTAAGTAGCCTCCTCGTCTGAATGATGCTGCCATCCGACTTTGACCAGCTGGATAGTCTTGTTCCGCAACTGACGCTCTTTCCGGTCGAGAATCTGTACCGGAACCTCATCATAAGAAATGTCAGGCTGAACTGGAACAGGAATATCTGCCAGCACATGCGTCGGTCGGGCACGTATCTCCTCAGCATAGATACGTGGAATACATCGAGGACGCCTGACAGGGACGGTGGTAGTGCCAGTCGGTAAGCTATCGCTCCGATCCTCTCCAAGATCTCAAAAGGGCCAATGTACCGTGGAGCTAGCTTACCCCTGAGGCCAAATCTCTTCACCCCTTTCGTGGGTGAAACTCGCAGAAATCCATGGTCGCCAATAGAGAACTCTAGTGGTCTGCGTCTCCGATCAGCATAACTCTTCTGGCGATCCTGCGCCTCTGACATCCTTCGTCTGATAGTACGGACCAACTCTGCATCTTGCTGAACTCTATGAGGTCCCAACAACTGGGCCTCTCCAACCTCATCCCAGAGGACGGGTGTCCGACAAGGTCTACCATACAACGCCTCAAACGGTGTCATCGGGACAGGTGAATGTAAGCTGTTGTTGTAGGTGAACTCTACCAATGGCAGATGGTCCTTCCAACTGCCTTAAAAAATCCAATACACACGATCTCAGCAAGTCCTCTAGAGTCTAAATGATCCGCTTTGACTATCCATCTGTCTGAGGATGGACAGCTGTACCGAAACAGAGCTGCATGCCCAAGGCCTACTGCAGACTTTGTAAAAAACGAGACGTGAACCGTGGATCTCTATCCGAGATGATACTCAATGGAACACCATGTAGTCTGATAATCTCCCGACAATATAGATCTGCCAAACGATCCAGGGGATCAGTCCTCCGGATCGCTAAGAAGTACGCGGATTTGGTTAATCGATCAACGATTACCCAAATCGCATCATGGTCTCGTCGTGTCCTCGGCAAACCTACCACAAAGTCCATAGTAATGTGTTCTCATTTCCACTCAGGATTAGGAATCTGCTGAAGTAAGCTCGGCCTTCATTTGCTGACAGACAAGACATCTAGCTATAAAATCCGCGATGTCTTCTTTCATGTCGTCCTTCATGTCGTTCCACCAATAGAAACATCTCAAATCTTGGTACATACGGTTACCGCCTGGGTGGACAGCAAATCATGAGCGATGAGCCTCCGGAAGTAACTCCTATAAGACCGGTTGAGACTGAGGTACGCATAATCTGCCTTCGTGTGAACTCGGTCTGCTGTCCGGAAGCTATCTGGCTGCAAATAAATTACAAATACTGATCAGCAGCCTAGGGCTCTCGTATCCTCGTCCTGATCAACGACTGAGCAACCATGGTAACCAGAGTACCCTGCTCTGTCTGTCCTTACCCCTCCAGGCCCAACTCGGAGAAACCTTGAATCAAGTCTGTGACCACATCTCGGTGGCAAGCTAAAGTCCCTCTGGACTTCCTGCTAAGTGCATCGGCAACACATTAGCTCTCCCTGGGTGATAGCTAATGGTACAATCAAAATCCTTCAGGAACTCCATCCATCTCCTCTGTCGGAGATTAAGTTCCTTCTAAGTAAAACAGATATTTGAGACTCTTATAGTCAGTGAGAATCTCAAATGTAACACTATATAAATAATGTCGCCAAATCTTCATGGCAAACATAATGACGACTAGCTCCAGATCATGTACAGGGTAGTTCTTCTCATGTTCCTTCAATCGACGAGAAGCATAGGAGACTACCATATCGTGCTGCATCAGAACAGCGCTCAACCTTGAATAGATGCGTCGGTGTAGAGGACATATCCGTCCTCTCCAAAAGGTAAAACCAAAATCGGAGCCGACACTAGTCTCCGCTTCAGCTCCTAGAAGCTGGTATTGTCATCCTTAGTTCAAGTGAACTTCACGCCTTTCCAGGTCAGGCGTGTCAGTGACATAGCTATCCGAGAGAAACCCTCAACGTATCTCCAGAAATATCGAGCCAAACAAAGGAAGTTGCGAGCCTCTTCTATAGACTCCGTCTACTCCCAACGGTAACAACCTCGTCCTCCTATGGAACCATGGTATACTCCTACTGGTGACCGTGTGTCTCAAACATCTCACAGAAAACAATCAAAATACGCACTACTGATCTTCACATCTAGACGTTTCCATCGAAACATCTCTAGAACTATGTAAAGATGAAGTGCGTAACTCACCGTGGATCCGAAATAGATCACAACACCGTCAACAAAAACAATGGAAACTGATCCAAACATCCTAGGAATACCAAAATCATCAAGTCTCTGAAAACCTCTAAGGCTTCCCAAACCCTAATGGTAAAATCATGACACATAATGTCCATATCACAGACATTTCTACCCATAAGATCCCTGACAATAAGTCTGAAATATGATCACCAACGATATAAATCATCTAAGCATAAATCCTCCAGTGTGAGAGCAACGCTCCATCACAGAAAATACCACATATGTGGGAGCAACGCTCTACCACAAGAAATCCTCAATATGTAGGAGTAACACTCCACTACAAATAATCTATAACATGTATCTGCAATAGATATAGGAGCAATGCTCCGCTACAAGAAATCCGAAATATGTATATGTGGGAACTCCGCTCCACCACAAACGATCCATAAGTGTCCAAGGCACCTAACTATCCAACTAGAGGCTGCACGAGATCACTCAACCACATATCATTGTAGGCAGCCAAAGGTATAAACAACCTAGTAAACAAATCAAATCCATAGTCAACTCTATCATCATCATAGTGGGTTGGTCACCCACTAATAGGAGAATTAGTTGACAGGGTTATACAACAAATGATATAATGTAGACACTCCACATCCTACATTTAACATAGGTAGAATCATCATGATGCTACCCACTATACATCTGTCACAGATGCACACACAACATATGTATGATCGACATAATCCTCCAATTAGTAACACCAAACATACTCACAACATAGGTATAAATCATCGTGATACCTCCAACAATGCACACCGAACCCGTGTGCATATACCAATATAGGTATAATCGACAAAACACCTCAAACAACACTCACATGACCTATATACACCTATGCCAAGAGTATAATCAACATAATACTTCCAACAAATCATAATCGACACAAGTATGCTCTCAAAACAATCATATAATGAACAAGATACCTCAAATATTACACCCAACACATCTGCACATATCACAACTCAGATTAGATCGATAAGACACATCTAATAAAACACTCAAACATATGTGCACATTCCACAACATAGTTTTTAATTGACAAATACCTCCAATAAACAATCAGACATGTATGTCTAACCACTCGGGTATAATCTACTAGAAACCCACAATAATCATATGTATAAAGGTATACGACCCAAAAGATAAAGTCAGAATTCAAGAACACCAAGACACTCTCATTTTTTTATCCTCAAAAATATCAGCCCACATAATATCAGATGAATAAGTCTCTACTCCCCATGAGAGCAAGTTAACATTCAAAACATCAAATCATTATTTATCAACATAGTCCAATATCAGAGGAAGTAAACATCAATTTTATCATCCTGTTAACTAACCACAACTAACCAGATTTATAAAAATCTCATAGGCACTCTAAACCATAAACTCTCTAACACCCGATTTATAATCTGACCACCAACTATAAACATCAAACCTGTGAATATCATACATGACACTCACTATGTCACCATCAACAACAATCCAAATAATAGATCATCAAAATAGTTATCCACTAATAGATCATCAAACAACCACATAACATTTACTCTCATAATTCATTAAAAATCAACATATCACAATATCTGATATCACAATATTCCTCAACCTCAAATCATTCCCAACAATGATCAAACATGATAACTCCCCAAATGACCAATTTTTCATCGTATCGGATACCCTAACATCCAAAAGATATGAGTATAAAAACTCTACTGGCTAAGTCAACAAGAATATGTAGGTATCATCCATTAGCCAGCTAACAATAGCAGAGGCTGATATGTGCCTCCATCTCATAATAGTAGTAACAGAAGCTAAAATTACTGATGGTACACCAGAGACTATAATCCTTGATCTCTATTAGGATCGACCAAGATCAGTGGCTAACCCATCACATGTAATATGACTACAACAACTAGACAGGTAATAAAGATAAAGTGCTAATAGATGTCCTAACTATCATAAAATAAACATCATACCTATTTGCCGTCTGGAGATGTTCCATCGCTGTCCAGTCTCCAACTTCTGACCTCAAAATTCGAGCGTATATCACGAAATCCAAATAAATCCAAACGGAACCAAACATAACCATATCGAAAATCGATAATGCCGGTTTGACTCAAGCTAACCCAAATATCCGAATACCAACAACGGTGTATCCGATAAATCTCCGACACCAAAAGCGGTATCGCCGCTCGATACCAAATAAATTGGTATCGAATAAATCAAAATCTAAAATACGAAACAAAGATCGTAAAACCGTGCTCTACCACTAAATCACACGCCCGGAGGTCCCGTCCGAAGAAATTTCGAAGATCTCCCATGCGGTGGACAATCGAAACTTTCTACATATCTCCATACCTCAGCCACATGCGGCTGGAATAATAACAATAAATATAACACAACCACACAAACATCCACGCAGTTATATATAATCAAACAAAGCGGTAATACTCGACTGAAAACCACCCTACTCAACTACACTCGTAAAACTCAAATCCGACGAAACTCACCTCTTATGCGACCCGGCAGGCATGTAGTAGAATAAGACCAAATAAAATCCATCGACATCACAATAATAAATACAACGTCCAAGTATCAAACAAATCAAGTCTAAACATAGACAAACGAGAAGAAAACTCAAAATTCAATCAATCCTCGAGGTCTGCAGGGATCTAGAACTACGTGCGGTGGGGACTAGCGATGGAACTCCCCCGACAGCATCAACCTGAAAATAACAACAATGGAGTCGGGTGAGTCCAACACTCAGCAATTGATATGCAAAGTAAAGAAATAACACCTAATCGTGCGTATAGTCTCGATAAAATAAAGGTAAACTGCAAACCAAGTAGGCGGGAGAGAATCAGACTAACCAGGACCGGTATAACGACAAAGAAAGGTATAAGGCACATGTATGCCAAACATAGGTATCGAAACAATACGCAGATATAAACGTGAAACACAATCACTGAACAATAAATGATCTGCGTATGATGCGAATGTCACGGTCACCCCGACGCGATCAATCAACTCACAACAAAAGTGGGACCAAGTGGGTAGAGCTGTGACAACTACTCCTGATGAGTGATCGAGTGGACGGGATGTTGTCGAGTACATACATACTCCTACCCCAAATCATAAATGGGGGAGCGCAATGCTCCTGTACACTATGACGGGGAGGAATCTCTAACGTGCTACACTCCCTGAGCGGATCAACGGAGCACGGAAGAGTCAGACGTATACCACGTGTCACGCTACCCACGAAGGCCACAACGAGCACCGAATGATGGCAAAGTGCTCGACAATAATGGAGCAATCTATCGCACAGCATGCGATCATGCAAATGGTGCATGTCACTAAGCATGGTAATATACTAAACCAACCTCTGGACATATAACAATGGGCACCATAGTGAATAAATCATATCAAGATATACTGATCAATAAGGTATCAAACCTAGGTCTTGAACATGTGAAACATGGTTATATCACTACCCATGAGCATGATAGATCAGGTACAAGATCAATACGAGATGCAAACAAACAATCAATCAAATAGGTAACATGTATTGGGCAGTGATTAACCGAAACAAATAGGAAATACAATTAATGCAACATATTATTTTCATTACTAAGCATATCAAAGACAATAAGTCAAAAGTACCCGCCTCCGAAAATAGAAAGGTCCAATCTGACTCCGAGATACTCGTCTCGCGTCAAAGTCCTGTGACATCAAACGTAATGTCTAGTTTAGCTAATTTATCATACAACTATTAGCCAAACTAAATTCTAATCCATCGACCAACTAGGGTTAGCTTCATTAACCCTAATTACACCTTTAGATTTATTTCTAAATTTAAGTTAACAAGTATTGCTAACACAACTAGAAATCACCTACAACGAAGATCAAAACCCTAAACCTTACCTTAAATTCCACAGCTGTAATCACTGATCCAACGCCAAGAGATAGTTGCTGCTGGAATTAGAATAAATCCACAGTAAAGCAAACCCTACGGAAAAATCTTTTCCCCACTGTCAGATTAATAAGATGTGAACATCACCAAATCAAGATATCCAATTACATAACACAAAATTCCTTACCAAGAATCCAACTTACCCCAACTGTGACCTAAGTTCACCACAAAGAAGGAATGATCAAGAACAGCGGAGAGGCGGCACAGCGAGAGGCGACGCTGCTCCGTGCGACGCCGGTGGGTAGCTAGGGCACGATGGAAGTAATCGAAGGTGCTCGGTGGCTGGCGGCTGTGAACTCCACAGCAAGGGCTTGGCTAGGGCACGGGGTGAGTCGCCGGCACTGCTCGACGTCGGTGGAGATGCTAGGCTTGGCGGCGAGCCGACGCTAGGGCACAGGAAAAAGGGCGGTGCTCCGTGCGTCGCCGCCGCTTGGACAGGGAGGAAGAGGAAGAAGACTTCGGTCGACGGTGGCTCGTCGGATCAGAGAAAGGGAGGAGAAGTCGCTGGTCGGCCGGGGCTGGCTAGGGCACAGAGGAAAGGTGGCGCCGTGAGGAGATCGGAGAGGACGCCGGTGCGGGCAGTGGAGAAGAAATTGTCGGCGCCGGTTAGGGCTAGGAGTCGGCGACGGGGGAAGAAGAAGGAAGAAGATGTGGCTGCCGGAGGATCGCTCAGCTCCGCGTCGGAGTGGCGGCAGAGAAGAAGAAGAAACGAGAAGGAGAAGAAAGGGAACCGCTCGGGCACACGGGGGGTCTCAGCGAGGAAGAAAACGGTAATAAAAAGAAAATAAAAAGAAATAAAAGAAAAGGAAATGTAAATATAAACATTTCCTCGCTTAAACGGGTCGCCTAAACAGGCTTTTCCGGATCCCGTTTTTATCCTCGTCAACTCGTCCGTACGAGCTCCGAAAAATTCCCGAAAAATTTCCAAAAATTCCGAAAAATTCCCTTATTCATATTCACCTATTTCCAGTATTTTACACGAAACCCTAGCTTCGTTCTTCAATTCCGCTCGAGAGGAGCCGGCGCCGCGCAGTGTGAGGAAGAGAAGAGAGGTTCGGGTGAGAAACGTTTAGGGTTCGGGAAAAAACTTAAGCCCTTTCTTATCACTCAGATTTTTATTAATTACCATACCTTAAATATTAATCAATATTTCCTTAATTAACACCATCCGCTAGCCCAGTTGGTCGGCCGGCCTTTTACGGAAGTCAAAGGTCTCGGCTTCAATCCCTCAGCTGCGCATTTTTTCCAATTAATTCACTAATCATTAACTATGCTATAAACTTAATTATCACCATATATGGTTAACAAAACTGTGTAGCTCAGCTGGTTGGGCCGGTTTTGCTTGGGTCAGTCCGACCCGAGATCGTCGGTTCGAATCTCACCTTCAACGTTTTTTTTAAAAACTTCTTTCTTTTTGTAACCCTACTAAACGACCTACAAAAATTACGTAAAAATACTTTAAAAGTTCTTAAAAATATCTAGAATATTTTAAAAGTATTTTCAAATATTTTTATGGACTTTTAGAACTTGAAATAGGGAAAATTGGGTCGTTACAATTCCCCATACCTTATAAAAAGTTCGTTCTCGAACTTAGAATAGCTCTGGATACTTCTGTCTCATACTGTCCTCCCGCTCCCAAGTGACTTCCTCATGCTTCTGGTTCTACCAGACGACCTTCACTAGTGGTACTTCTTTGTTTCTTAGTCTCTTAACTGCACTGTCCACTATCTGTGTAGGTCTACTCTCATAACTAAGATCCTCTTGGATCTGCACTGACTGAGGCTCAATCACTTGGCTCGGGTCATGGAGACACTTCTTTAGCATGGAGACATGAAATACATTGTGTATTGCTGACATGTCTTGTGGTAGATCCAGCTTGTAAGCTACTTTCCCAATCCTTTCTGTGATCAGGTAAGGTCCTACATAACGAGGACTTAATTTGCCCTTCTTGCCAAATCTCATCACTCCCTTCATAGGAGCGACCTTGAGAAAGACTGAATCCCCTACTTGGAATTCAAGTGGCCTACGGCGTGTATCAGCATAACTCTTCTGTCTACTCTAGGCAGTCTCAATCCTCTGTCTGATCTTCTGGATAGATTGAGTAGTCTCATCTATCAGTTCTGTCTGAATGCCCAGTTCTATTTCCATTTCTTTTCTCTCACCTGCTTCTTGCCAGCAAATGGGTGATCTGCATTTCCTGCCATACAATGCCTCATAAGGAGTCATCTTGATGGTGGCCTGATAGCTGTTGTTGTAGGCAAATTCAGCTAAGCACAGGTACTTGCACCAACTTCCCTTGAAATCTAGTGCACAAGCTCTGAGCATATCTTCTAGAATCTGATTTACTCGCTCTGTCTGTCCATCAGTCTGAGGATGGAAGGCTGTGCTGAACTTAAGTTTGGTGCCTAGTGCAGTCTGAACACACTCCCAGAAGTGAGAGGTGAAGCGCCCATCTCTATCCGAAACAATTAGATTTAGGAACTCCGTGAAGTCTGATCACCTCTTTAACATACAGCTGTGCCAACTGCTCTATAGAGTGAGACACCTTGATGGCTAGAAAATGAGCAGACTTGGTCAATCTGTCCACTATCACCCATATCGCATCATAACCATTTGTGGTTCCTGGGAGACCTGTTATGAAGTCCATGGATATGTCTTCCCACTTCCACTCTGGTATATGAAGAGGCTGTAGAACTCCTCCTGGTCTCTGGTGTTCTGCTTTTACCCTTTGACATGTCAGGCAGGTACTGACATATTTAGCTACATCTCTTTTGAGTCCAGACCACCAGAATCTCTGTTTCACGTCTTGATACATCTTGGTAGAACCAAGATGCATGGAATAAGGTGTACTATGAGCTTCTTCTAAAATTTTCTTTCTCAGCTCTTCGTCATTGGGAACACAAAGGCGACTCCCCAGATAAAGAATTCCATTGTCTGATATTCGAAACTCCAAATTTTCTTCTTTCTGTATCCCTTGCTTGATCTTCTGGATATCTGGATCTTCACTTTGCTTTCTCTGTATATCCTCAAGTAAGGTAGACTCTAAGGTCAATGCAGAGAGTTGCCCATAAATAATTTCCATTCCAAAGTCTGACAACTCCTTCTGTAGTGGTAAGGCTAATGATGACAAAGACATCAGGGATGCACTGGATTTTCTGCTTAGTGCATCTGCCACTTTATTAGCTTTGCCTGGATGGTAGAGGATTTCACAGTCATAATCTTTGACTAACTCTAGCCACCTATGCTGTCTCATGTTTAAGTCCTTCTGAGTGAAGAAGTGTTGGACCGATGGGCCGGCTAGAGGGGTTGGTAAATAACCTGTCAATTAAAAACAAAACAACCCTTCCTCGAACGATTAAGCTAACACTTGTAAAATGAATTAAGCAGATAAATAAGAGCATAAAAGAAAAGACGAGGCACCAGATGTTTACTTGGTTACAACCGATGTGGTTGTTAATCCAAGGAAGATTAAGCTCAAAAACTCCTTCAGGCGGAGAAGCCTCTTACAGCGTTTAGGCACAGAAAACAGAAGCTTAACTACAACTAAAGCATACAAGTGTTTGGAAATAGAATGATCGTGATTGTTGAAAAGCTTCTGGACCAAGGCTATATTTATAACCTTGGTCGGGGCGCCTGGATGGGTTCCGGGCGCCCTGGGGGGGATAAAATTTATCCCCACGGTGGATCGAGTCAGCTCGATCTTGTGAAAAAGTCCTTCCGGCGCCGGATGGTTCCGGCGCCGGACAGCCCGGCGCCCGGATAGTTCGGCGCCGGCCAAAAGTCAACCAGTTGACTTTTGGTCCGTGCTCTCTTCTCCGGTTCAGCTCGCCTCTGGTCCGGGTCTTTCTTCCTCCGCTTGTTTGGGTGATCTCGACATCCGAATAGGGCTCACCGAACCCATCTTCCGGTTTTCTCGGCGTGCTTCCCTGCTTCTCGTACCTCGGAATTACAGCGTGTCCTTCTCGTCCACCAACAGACTCATCCGCAGACTTGTCCCTCGGTCGCACCCGTGCCGACCTTCGCTAGCGTCTCTTGCTCCCAGCAATCTTCCGCTCCTTCGTGCCTCGGAACCACCGCACTTCCTTCTCGTCCGCGGTACTCTTCAAGACTCGTCCATCGGACGCACAGCGTGCCGTCCTTCTCGCTAGCTGCGTCTTCCGCTCGAGTACCTGTGCTCCTAAGCTCCTGCACACTTAGACACAAGGTTAGAAACAACGCAGGACCTAACTTAACTTGTTGATCACACCAAAACAACCTTGGGGTTCCAACAATCTCTCCCTTTTTGGTGTGATCAACCCAAGTTAAGCTAGGGTCAACAATAGATATGAAATTAAACAGTTTATTGCAATAACATGCAACATGATAGAAAAAAAAAATAAATTCTAATTTTCAATTTTTTTCTACCTCCCCCTAGACTTATACTTTCCTTCTCCCCCTTTGATCACAATAAAAATGGGGTACAAACGAAATCTAAGGGTTGACATTAAAAAAAATTTGAAAATATATTTCAATAATTTTCAGGGAAATATTTCTAAGTCAAGACAAATTTCTAAGTCATTCGACATCAAGATTTAAGAAGTTTCTAAACAGAAAGCTTTATGCAAGAAAATTTCAGAGAATTAATAACATAAAGAGAAATTTTCTATGTATTTATTTATTTATATATTTTATGCTTTAATCAGAAGGTTTAAATTTCCATTTTAATTTATCAGAAATTCTTAAGTCACACTTTTTCAGATTAACAGCAGAAAATATTAAACATGCAACAATTTGTATCATGTTAATTTCTATTATTTTTTGAATTTCAAGTTCACAAAAATATTTCGATAGCATAGATTCTAACTTGATAAAATTTTTCGATGCTATAAAAAATTCTTTCGACAATGTGCAAAATTCGTTTGAAAGAATATTTTGTAATTTGCAAGAAAAAAATTCTAATTTGCAGGAATTTATTAATAATAGATTTCTTAATCCGAAACACTTTTTCGATGACTCATTTTCTGAATTGCAAAACTCTTTCGAGAAAGTAATTTGTAATTCGAAAAAATATTCGAAGAAAGTTTTTGATATCATTTCTAATTTGCATAATTCTTTTGAAAAAATATTTTGCAATTTACAAAAAGTTTTTCGACAAAATTTCTAACTTGCAAAATTCTTTTAATAATAATTTGCAAGGCAAGTTTGACAATTGATTTTCTAATTCGAAATATTCTTTCGATGATTCAATTTCTGATTCGAAAGACTCTTCAGGCAATTTTTCGATTGAATCATTTAATTGATCAGAGGTTCGAGTCCATACCTGACTTACCTTGTCAGTAATTGATTCTCCCCCTGTCGAATTGCTTTTATCCGAAGATTCTCCCCCTTCATCACTCTCAGGATGTATTTCGGCTGTTGGGGCTGTCTCGGTAATTTCTTCCATCTCAGACTGTTCTGTCGGCAGCTCGGTGTCTATCAAAGAGTCGGATTCGGCTTCAGTTGGTTCTTCGTAGAGTTTTAAGAACTTTTCCCAAAGTTCTTTTGCGCTGTTGTATTCGCCAACTCTATCGAAATCTTCATTTGGTATTGCGGTTAGAATGTGAAACTCTGCCCGACCGTTTTCCATTGACGCGTCACGTTGCTTCTTATTCCATAGGCGTAGATCGAGTTCTTCTCCGTTCGTTGTCTTTGGTGCTTCATAACCTGTTTTCATTATCAGTGAAATACCAATATCAGAGTTAAGAAATACCGTCATTTGTTGCTTCCAAGAAGCAAGCTCCCCCTCGAATGCTGGTGGGTAGTCGCTAGCTCCGGCCATTGTTTTGTTGCGTCAGACGGCGGTTAGTCCTTCTGAGGCGTACTCGGCTCTGATACCACTTGTTGGACCGATGGGCCGGCTAGAGGGGTTGGTAAATAACCTGTCAATTAAAAACAAAACAACCCTTCCTCGAACGATTAAGCTATCACTTGTAAAATGAATTAAGCAGATAAATAAGAGCATAAAAGAAAAGACGAGGCACCAGATGTTTACTTGGTTACAACCGATGTGGTTGTTAATCCAAGGAAGATTAAGCTCAAAAACTCCTTCAGGCGGAGAAGTCTCTTACAGCGTTTAGGCACAGAAAACAGAAGCTTAACTACAACTAAAGCATAGAAGTGTTTGGAAATAGAATGATCGTGATTGTTGAAAAGCTTCTGGACCAAGGCTATATTTATAGCCTTGGTCGGGGCGCCTGGATGGGTTCCGGGCGCCCTGGGGGGGATAAAATTTATCCCCCAACGGTTGGATCGAGTCAAAGCTCGATTCTGTGAAAAAGTCCCATCCGAGCGCCCCGGATGGTTCCGGGCGCCCCGGATGGTTCCGGGCGCCCCGGACAGCTCCGGGCGCCCCGGATAGTTCCGGGCGCCCCAGAGCCAAAAGTCAACCCAGTTGACTTTTGGTCCGTGCTCTCTTCTCTGGTTCAGCTCGCCTCTGGTCCGGGTCTTTCTGCTCCGGCTCCGCTTGTTTGGGTGATCTCTGACATCTGGAATAGGGCTCACCCGAACCCATCTTCCGATTTTCTCGAGCGTGCTTCCCTCCGGCTTCTCGTACCTCGGAATTACCGCGTGTCCCTTCTCGTCCACCAGCGTACTCATCCGCAGACATTGTCCCTCGGTCGCACCTCGTGCCGACCTTCGCGCTAGCTGCGTCTCTTGCTCCCCGAGCAATCTTCCGCTCCGGCTTTCGTACCTCGGAACCACCGCGCGCACTTCCTTCTCGTCCGCCGGTGTACTCTTCCGCAGCACCTCGTCCCTCGGACGCACAGCGTGCCGTCCTTCTCGCTAGCTGCGTCTTCCGCTCGAGTACTTGTGCTCCTAAGCTCCTGCACACTTAGACACAAGGTTAGAAACAACGCAGGACCTAACTTAACTTGTTGATCACACCAAAACAACCTTGGGGTTCCAACAAGAAGTACTTAAGACTCTGATGGTCTGTGAAGATTCTGCACTGGACTCCATACAGGTAATGTCGCCAGAGTTTCAGTGCAAAGACCACAGCTGCCAGCTCAAGATCATGTGTGGGGTAGTTCTTCTCGTAGTCTTTGAGTTGCCTGGAAGCATAAGCTATAACTTTTCCTTCTTGCATGAGTACAGCTCCTAGGCCCATCTTGGAAGCATCACTGTAGATATCAAAACTCTTATCACTCTCTGGAACTGTCAGAATGGGAGCACTGGTCAGTCTCTTCTTTAGCTCTTGGAAACTCTGCTCACATTTATTTGACCATTCAAACTTCTTGTTCTTTCTGGTGAGGGTTGTAAGTGGAGAGGCTATTCTGGAAAAGTCTTCCACGAATTTCCTGTAGTACCCAGCTAAACCAAGGAAGCTTCTGATCTCCCTGGCATTCTTGGGTCTCTTCCAATTGCTGACCGCTTCTACTTTGGCTGGATCTACTTGTATGCCTTCTCTAGAAATGATGTGACCTAGAAACGCTACCTGCTCCAACCAGAATTCGCACTTTGAGAATTTAGCATAGAGCTGCTTTTGTTGAAGGGTCTGCAGAACTATTCTCAAGTGCGTGTCATGCTCCTCTGGGGTCCTTGAATAGATTAGAATGTCGTCGATGAACACAATGACAAATTTGTCAAGGTATTCTCTGAACACTCTGTTCATCAGGTCCATGAAAACTGCAGGTGCATTAGTCACACCAAAAGGCATGACTACGAACTCGTAGTGTCCGTATCTGGTCCTGAAAGCCGTTCTGGGTATATCCTTTTCCTTCACTTTCAACTGATTGTACCCAGAGCGCAGGTCTATCTTGGAGAACACTGTTGCCCCTCTCAACTGATCAAATAAGTCATCGATCCTGGGAAGGGGGTACTTGTTCTTGATGCTCACTTGATTCAGAGCTCTGTAATCTATGCACATTCGCATAGATCCATCTTTCTTCTTGACGAACAACACAGGAGCTCCCAAAAGTGAATGACTAGGGCGGATGTAACCCTTGTCAAGTAGCTCCTGAAATTGTTCTTGTAACTTGTTTAGCTCTGCTAGAGAAATTTGATACAGAGCTTTTGAAATTGGGCTGGCGTCAGGAACCAATTCAATTTCAAACTCCACTTCTCTGTTGGGAGGTAGTCCAGGTAGCCCTTCTGGAAATACCTTTGGATTCTCACAGACTACCCGAACATCTTCCTGCTTGGGTCTTTCTTGTTATCTTTGTCCTTCCAGTTCTGATTACATGAATGGGGTCTCTGTTTCCCCACTGTCTTGTCTTTTATCTTGACTGGCTTGTGTTGCATTTGTTGTGCCTTGTTGCTGTTCAGATAGTTCTCACTAATGCCCTGCTGACCGGCTCTTCACCAATCTATGGTCGGTGAGTTTCACTACTCACATTAGGTGTTATTTCTGGTCTCAGCATTAGGAGCATCAGTCTGACTCGTTCTTTCACTGTACTTACTAACTCTAGGCAAAGGTGAGCTAGCCTGTTAAATCTTTTAACCGCTTCTTCTACTGGTAGGTTACCTTGTCTAAATTCTATAAACTGCGCATAATGTTTATTGGTGATCCGTTGGCGGAAAAACTCTTAGTAAAACTCTATCTCAAAGTCAACCCAGCTCATCTGGTTGACTACTCTCTTACTCTTAACTCACTCCCACTACATACAAGCATCTCCAGATAGGCATAATGAAGCACACTTGACCTTCTCGACTTCTGGCCAGTCAAGAAGCTCCATTGTGCTCTCAAGTGTCTTGAATCAAGCCTGGGCATCCCAGGGCTCAGTCGTGCCTGAGAAGCTTTCTGGTTTCAGCTTCAGCCACTAGATGAGGTATGCTTCTTGTCTTCTAGATGTTGTGGCGACTTCTAGGGCAACTGATGGGACTTCAGTCACCACTGGGGTCTCCACATTAATGGTTGGGGGAGTGGGAGAAGCTAGCTTCTGATTGGCCATTAGATTGACAATCACTTGCTGCTGCTCGCTACTTGTCTCTGAAGTTGAGTAACAACTTCAGAGAGAATAGGCCCAGGGGTTCTGGGCTCTTCGTTCTCCTGAACTCGGTCCTCAGTACGAACGGTACAGGGACGTCCTCTTCTTGATCTCTAATTATGCAGAGGAAAAGGCTTGATAGCTTCTCTAACCTTTCTAATCATACTTATATATGAATATAGAAAAAGGGAAACAAAATCTTCTATCTTACTTAAGCATTCAAAAACAAATACACTATACTGCAGTTAATAATAAGGAAAGTAGTAGAAGAAAGAATTTAAATACTTTCTTACTTGAAAACGGCAAGGATGATGCTGATGTGTGTGTGAAGCTGGAGAATGGAACACTGCTCTGATACCAACTGTAACGACCACCCTTCTTACTACTACTACTCTCTAAGGATGACCGTTACTTATCTACAAACTCTACTTAACCGGTTTAATTAAAAACACATGGAAAACTCTACCGAAAAATTTCGACAGAGTCTCCTCTGTACCGGTGACTATATTCAACAATACATACATATATACTCAGCCACAGGCGGCTGGAAAATATATCAAAGACCCACGCAGTTTAATAAGAGATGAAAACTAATCACAACCACGCAGTTTAATAAATCAAATCATGCAGGTAATGAAAACGGAAACATAACTTCTTACTACATAATTTTCTTATCAACTTAATAAGAAATTAAACTAAACAAATTCTTAAACTAAATGAGTTCTTTCGCTAAGTCCCAAGGACCTCCATAGTCCACACATCACACACTCCTCTTGCATCTCCTTGTCGCCTTCCTTCACTGTATCTTTTCTTTCCCTTTATCTGCAGTAGGAGGAAATGCAGTCTATAAGCATAAAGCTTAGTGAACGCTATCTACTCACAAAAACTCGATATGCATGTATATAAATAAAAACATGCTAAATCTGAATGCTAACATATAAAACTACTCATGCTCATATATAGCAAAGGAAATCATGCTAACTGAAATGCTAGTCATTGTATAGCTAAATATGCTCATAAACCAATAAGAGAAGTATACTAAACATGTAAAGCTACTAAACATGTAAAGCTACTAAACATGTAAAACTACTAAACATGTAAAGCTACTAAACATGCTCATAAGTATAAAACTATAACAGCATGCTAAAAGCAAATAAAACTAAACATGCTGAATAATCTAATAGAAAGAAACAAATAAAACTACTACTGAATGCTTCAAACAACAAGAAACTAAACTTTCTAATTCTAAACATATTTGAAGCTTGTTTCATTTGTTTCAAAACTTATACTTTAATACTTCAAGATAATAATAAACTTCTTTTGGGCCTGACATTGTACCAATTTGCGTGCATCCTTAATAAGATTCGAGGTAGCTAATCCCGAAACTACTAAGGTTCTTCTAGGCGATCTTGTGCCTAGGGGCATTCTAGGAGCCCACCCTTTGTACCTTGTGTCCTAGACCTTATGTCCGGTACATGCCATTAAAAGTAAAATACTCTTTTTTTTAACTATAACTTCTTTATACTTTCCCTTACTTGGCATTTAAGCAAACACCTTGTGTGCGCTTTTGATATTCCACTTCTGGAATTAAGATCAAATTAAAGCCTTGGTCTTTCTTCGCTTATAACTTCTCATATTAGTCCAATAGCAAAGGACTAAAAATAGGAATCAATACTGCTCATGTTAAACTGATAGCAAAGGAAACTGTACGTCTAATAGCAATAGAAAAGAAGTCTGCTCATGCTTACAAATAGCTAAGGAAAAGCTAGAAAAAGAAAACTGCTCTTCTATTAGCAATGTAAAAGCAATCTGCTCATTCTAATTAATTCCAACAAAGTGGAACATAAGGAAAGGATAATTTCTGCTACAATCAAAAGTTACCACATGATATACTAAAGCATATGTTGTTCATGTCCAGTTAATGGCATACAAACCTATTCTACAAAGCTAACATAGAATGATATACTTAAACACATGCTATTCTCAAATCTCCAATTATCTCAATGTTGTACTGTATAATCTGAAAGCAAAGAAAAACAAATCGAAGCTTAACAGAAAATCTGCATACAAAACTAAGTTTCTAAAAGCTTCCTCAGCAATTCGAAAGACACAAGCAGCAACAACTAACTCTTACAGCAAAGTATGAGTAGCAGTAACAATGTAATTGGTCACCTCCTATTACCTTAACCTGTTTAGTGAAGCAAAACCAATTAACAAAATCAAAACTCTACCCACATTTCATACACTGCCATGGTCGACACTAAAAGGAAAGATCGTGAACAAGACTTTAGTGCAACCTATCTATCCAAGATTCCTCATCCAGTGCACGAAGAAACATCACAATGAAAAGCCATGTTAAACACCATCTCAAACCCGTCCAAATCTGAAAAACTAACCCAATTTCACCTAACATCCAATCCTAATTCATGAATGACTAACTAACAAATTTCAGACAAAAATTCAACAGGAGAGCAAAATGATGCAAAACTTCGGAATCAATACAGAACCCTAACCAGTAATGGATCTCACGACAACAACATGAATTCTGTACTACACAATTTGAAAGCAAGGAAAACAATTGGAAGCTCGGAACTACTCCTACTGCAGGTGAGAAGCAACTCACCTCGCTGTTCTTGGACTTACAACCGGAGAAGGAGGGATCTAGGGTTCGGGTAACTCAAATTCTAGCGGCTCCTTGCATCCTCCGTGCTCCCTTCGACGAGGGTTCGTGAAGACGGGAAGAACCTCTTGGATCAAACCCTTAACCGGCCACCAAGACGAAACCCTAGCTTCGTTCTTCAATTCCGCCCGAGAGGAGCCGGCGCCGCGCAGCGTGAGGAAGAGAAGAGAGGCTCGGGTGAGAAACGTTTAGGGTTCGGGAAAAAACTTAAGCCCTTTCTTATCACTCAGATTTTTATTAATTACCATACCTTAAATATTAATCAATCTTTCCTTAATTAACACCAACTGCTTGCCCAGTTGGTCGGCCGGCCTTTTACCGAAGTCAAAGGTCTCGGCTTCAATCCCTCAGCCGCGCATTTTTTCCAATTAATTCACTAATCATTAACTATGCTATAAACTTAATTCTCACCATATATGGTTAACAAAACCGTGTAACTCAGCTGGTTGGGCCGGTTTTGCTTGGGTCAGTCCGACCCGAGATCGTCGGTTCGAATCTCACCTTCAACGTTTTTTTTTTAAACTTCTTTCTTTTTGTAACCCTACTAAACGACCTCCAAAAATTACGTAAAAATACTTTAAAAATTTCTAAAAATCTCTAGAATATTTTAAAAGTATTTCCAAATATTTTTATGGACTTTTAGAACTTGAAATAGGGAAAATTGGGTCGTTAGACATCTAGTCATCTTTGATCAGCTTAGACTTTCTCCTTGTCTAACATCTGGTTCTCTTTACCTACTAAAACATTTCTTTTTCCAAACATCTAGTCAACTTTAATCTGCCTATACTTTTTCCTTGTCAAGGATCCAGTTACCCTTGACCTTTGACCTTCTTGGACTTTCCCTTCCCTAGGTCAACCTTGACCTTTCAAGACTTCTTACTTGACTGCTAAGCATCTGGTCAACATTGACATGTTTGGACTCCTCATCAACTCACTTCTAAGCATCTAGTCTTCCTTGACTTGCTTGGATTCTCTCACTAACTTGGTCAAACTAGACCAAATTACTTGGACAACTCTTACCAAATTCAATTAAAAATATTGCTTATACAAACATCAAAACCCTAGAGGCTAATTCCACTAACAATCAATTTCTGAGATGGAGGATATTGAAGAAGTATCTACCTCAATGAATGAAGGGGAGAGATGCTATTAACATCTGGAATTGATGACAAAGAAGATCATGCCACCTCCACAAGTCAAGAGAGACCAAATTATGAAGATATATCAATTTCATATAATAAAAATAAAAATTGTATCATTTACTTTGAGTGTAGTAAAAAGAGACAGTATAAGAATAAGTGTCCTAAATTGACAAGAAGAAGGCTCTAATGACACTTAAGATAAAGGAGAAGACAAAACAATGGCACGGAAAGGTAAAGAGCACATTATGTGTTTCTCATACAATCAATGAGGATATTTTTGGAATCAATTTCCAAGAGGGAGACATCAAAGTAAAGATAAGGACTCAAATTTAGGGAGAGCTCTTAATGCAAGATCTGAAGTACCATTATTTAATAGAATATCTTTGTTTCTAAATAGAAAACATGTTAGAAATAAATTTTATGATATTAGTTATAAATATTTTGAATATAGAAATTTCAATAACCATAGAGAAAATTTTAGAGTGTTTCATGGTAGACCTACCCCACCTAAGGATAGAAAGGTAGAAACTACTATAGGTAAGAACCATAAGAAGACTAGATATGTAGAAATGATGAAGGCAAACATTAAAAAACAAGAATTATAGATTTAGAAGTTGAAAATCAAGTCTTGATATCAAGACTAAATAAATTAGAAAAGACCTGAAAAAGATAAAAAATATGTTTAAGGGGTCAAAATAACAAAACCTAGGTTTAGGTAGACAAAAGCTATATAAGGACAAGAAGGGTTTGGGAAACAAACCTAAGTCAAAGGAAAGCATGACCTCATATTGTTGGGTCGAAAAAGTGATTGGGGGGGGGGGGGGGGGGGGGGGGGGGCCCAACGCTGATGTGTGTTAAAACATGTTTTGTTATTATACAACCCTCAAGTGCACAATTACTGTCAAGTAATAACAATATCGATCCCATAATGCCTGTTGATTAAACACTAGTTAACTTCACATAGCAAATTATCTAGACAATCGAGAGTTGGTTCACAATCGCTAGGAAGAGAAAGATTGAGAAGAGAGAGAGAGAGAGAGAGAGGGAAAGATACTAGAGAGAGGGAGCATGAGTGAAGGTGAAATGGAGAGGTTGATTTTCGGGGTGAGAGATCCTAGGATTTCGGTTTCACTATGATTCTAGTTAATGCCCCTATGCAATGTTCATCTACCTAACTCTATGCTTACATTCTTGTAGGGCTTCTAATTAAAGTATGACACAACCTACATAGGTTGCATTGGAGATTTTACCTGAGTTCTAACACCATTAAGTAAAGAAATAACTCTAGAAAGTTCAATTAAAGGGATACTCTAGGGCACCCGATCATACAATCTCTAGAGTTAACCAATTTACTTTCTAGCAGTAGATTAATGCAATTAAGTAGAAGAGGTAACCTAGAAAGTCTGGTGAAAGGGATACCCTCTGTCACAGGGTCCCCTGTTATACAATCGCTAGATTACATAAATTACTTCCTAACATTAATTTGGGAGAAACTCTCTAAACTTTAATTAGCTTCCCTTGTAGGGAATTATCCTTCGTTTTAAAGAAATGCCATAGAAAGTAAGGATATCCTCTAGCACAGGGTTCTCTGGTCATACAATCCAAAGCACCACCTCTACATGGTAAACAAAACTCTACATCTATATGAATTGACCTCACACATATTTCGTCAAACACATACAAGACACAACACACATAGAACATGGTATAAACATATCATAGCACAAGAAAATGTCCAAATATATAGTTCATATATCAATATTACATCACAACTACTTCTTACATCCTAGATCTGGAGATCTGTTCCATTGCAAATGATTTATAAACAAGAGACAAGAAGTTAAGTGATCTATAACTCAATAAATGAGATAAAGAGAGGAAAAAGCTTATCAATGCATCACTAGTCTTCTTGCTTGCAATCCTTACTCTGGAGGTAGACGAATCATTAGGATCGGCGAAGATGGATGATCCAGAGCTCTCCCGAGGGAGAGAACCCTTCTGCAATGAATGGGGACGGAGCTCTAAACCAAGATGAGTGAAGAGGGGAGAAAATCCCCTTTTATAGCTAGGGGCACGACCCCCTTGTGTTCTCCACCATGACCATGCCTTTTGGCATGGCCTGGGCGTGGATAAACTCGGCTGGAGAGGCACGACCATTCCAATTGGCACGATCACCCTCTGATTTGCCTCTAGAAATCTGGCACGACCTGAACTTGATTCAGCTATGGAAGTACGACACGACCATGCCATTTGGCATGATCAGAACATGATTCGACTATGGAAAGGGGACACGATTGTGTGTTTTCACATGGTCAGCCCTTGTTGGCTACTGATGGGAGGACCGACTTGCCCTTGCTTTGCCACGGGAGAGGTCACATGGTCATGCCATGGGGCACAACTAGATTGTTGGATTTCTTGTGCCCTTATTACTTTCGTCTATTTTTTGATGTCATGATTTAGTGCTTTGTACTTTAGTATGTTTACTGATGGTCTGAAAGATATTGAGGTTTGAGGGACAGGTATAAGAAAGCAGCTGAGTTAAGATTGATAGATTTAAGTTTGGAAAAAGAAAGACCAATTGACAATACATCATCATATAATATTTGCCGACTAGTCTTTATGTTTATCTATGTAGAGATTAAAACATATTAGTGAATATAAAATCGAGCGTCATCTGAGGATTACTTTCATTGAGGAAAGTAGCTCGATGGATATAATAAGTCTTGGATCAGGGTACAACGAAATTTTGTATCTGATGATACAACGATGACTACTCAATCATCCTAACAGGTGCATTGAGAAGTTTTGTATGCAGGTGTGCTCGCAAGTCCCATGATGTTCAACCATGTATGGAAGCTTAGTATGTTGATATGATGGATCACATGAGTTGTGATCTAGTGATGAAAATTAAATGTCATTGTGTGCAAGTGGGAGATGTTAATCACTTATGGCCACTATGGGGCATTCATATAGTGTTAGTAATGTATGCCAACTATGGGGCATTCAAATGGAATAATAAGGTTATCTCATGACTCCACTAACATAAATAACTCCACTAACATAAGTGAATGTTAGTAATTACATCTCATGACTCCATAATATAAAATGACTCTACTAACATAAGTGAATGTTAGTAACTCTCATAATTGAATGACTATTCATATTCTTATCTTCTCCCATAAATTCATACTTCTCATGTGACGTATGAGTAAGTGTAAAAAAAATAAGAGAAAGGTATTGAAGAAAGAAGAGAGTTGTAGTCTCCATCTTGTTGAGAAGAACAAAAAAAAGACTATCATCACACATCACCAGGTTAAGGGTTGAAGTGTTGTGACATAACGTTGATAGTTCGAGATACGCGACGATCATTTCAACTTCGAGCAGTTTGTGGCTAGAGTTCACAATAATTTCGAAAGTTTGCAGTGTTGAAGATTAATGCATCACCAACCAAGGTATAAATTTAATTTTCATAAAATAAAAATAAATTATGTATTTTACTTTTATCAACATCCAACAATCATCAAACTTGAAATACTTTTACATGACTTTTAGCAAGAAAGATCTACCCAATGTGAGATAGGGGCCCTCATTGAATTCCACATCTTGTTCTTCCATCATCTTGAATTTAATGATGATCCATCCACTATCATGTAAATTATATATACATGGTAATGCCCGTGATTCACCATGTCGCTTAACTAATATTGATTCTGAGATAGTGAGCAGAAAAATACCTAATTAAACAAAATCCTTAAGTTTGTTCCACATCAATATTGAATTATTTCCTTGGCACCCAAACCACCTCTTCCTGAATTTGTACTACCTCCAATCCATATCCAATCGATTGCTTATGGTTGTCCTTAAAACGTTTAACCCAAGAAATAATATAGCAAGATTCATCTCTTTGGTTGTTGCATTTTATCATATATACGCTTTGTCTGCATCAGTCATTTAGCTTCTCCAATCTACAACTTCAACCATCCTATGGAAGGGCATTCGTCAAATCCACCCAACCCCTTGTCCGGCTAAAGGAGATTCCATGGAAGAAGGGCTGGTTTAGTAGTTGATAAGGCACCTAGGGTTTTTGGCCTAGGTGAATGCTTCTCTCTCTACCCTTTTACCCAAAAATTTAATCCACTAGAATTATTATTATTATTATTATTATTATTATTATTTTGATAAATTAATTATTTTATAATCTAGGTGTTTGCCTGGGGTCGCCTTCTCATTTGGAATTGGAATTGGAATTGGTCAATTTCCATGAGTCCTTTACAATTACACGACACCCTGTAGTCTAATTCTCTCTATAATAAATTACAGAGGAAAAAATCTTCAGTAATTTACCAAAAGACGTACGTGGTATAATGTATTTACCAAAAGGCCCATTATCGTTTTGTATATACCAAAAGGCGCAGGTAAGTGATGTGTAATACCCAATATAAACCTCCCGCCAATCTCCCCTGTTCAGTAGTCAAGTTCCCAGGCATCCGAACCACTTTTTGAATAGATTTGATTTTAAAAAAATCACTTCGATCATTTTTCTACCTCCCTCCTTCGTAACATGCGAGTGCGGATCCAATTCTGTAGAGAAATCTCCCAACTTGTGAAACCCTAGTTTAGTGACCTCGAGTGTTTCTCAGGCGACATCAAGCATTTCGGTGCCAAAAACCAGGACTGTTCGCGAGGCACTAGTGAAGGGTTCTAGGGTTTACGCCAATCATCTCGTCTCATAATGGCCCAAAGAAGTCGATCGGGTGTATCATCATCCTCTCCACATCAATTAGCTATAAAGGTATCATTTTACAAACTCTGTGAATTTAAGAAGCTCAAGTAGTATAATTAAAATGTTTTAATTTTTATAAAGTGTAGGGTTCAGTTGATGTTAGACAGAAACTGCATTGGAACAGTGTCCTTGGTCACTTTAAAAGTTTTTTTGAAGCATCCACGAAGAAAGGAACGCATCAAGGGTTTGTTATTTTACACGACTAACACATAGCGCTGATCAAACAATCACCCTTTAGTATTTTTTTGGACATACAAGATATGCAGCACATCCGTGAGGTTTTGGTCAATATATTTTAAAATTTGGGATTCAAGTAGTCAAACCTTTAGATTCTCAGGTACAATATATAATTTCATATTTTAATCACAAAGTAGTTATATGGTAAAATTAAATCTTTGACTAAACGTGGGCCTGATACGATATCACATCAGGGCCATCGTGGGCCTGATACGATGCCATATCAAGCCCAACGTGGGCCTGATACGATACAATAGCAGACCCAACATGTGCTTCATATGGCAGCGTATCAGGCCCACGTTGGGCCTGATACTTTTGTATTTATTGGTAGAAGTCTAATAATCATTTAACTTAGTCAGGTATTCCAGTTGGCTTCACAAGAAGAGATGTTTCATTGCTACTTGGTATTGTAGACCGAGGAGCTTCAATTCTGATGAATTCAACAAAAGCATCCGGTGACCCATTTCTAACATACTTCTCAAACAAAAAAGAAGCTACTAGATCAAGAATTGAGGAGTTGTTTAAATTTTATGGCAATCGTGCTAAAGGAGAAGATGATGTTTTATTATTTTGCAAATTCTATATTATATATATATATATTTGTGTATTATTTTCTTCTAGTACATATAAGGTCCCTTTATGTCTTATAGATATAGTAGATGATTTTGAGAATCTTGCTAAATTCAACTGGGTTGAAGCCATCCATGAATTTATAGCTCCACAATTACCTAAGATTGGGGACATATTTTCATCAACTAGGACAAAACAATCTAACACCAACCTCCCTTACCTAAAGGGATTTATTGGTCTTTTAGTAGTAAGTTTATAATTTATGTGAAATTTATTAATATTTTGCGGACATTTATGAATAGGTAACCCTTGTGATGGTGAATCAGGCATGGTTTTTGGAGCATGTTCCAATCCAAAAACCATACAAAATAAAAGGAGCAATAATAAATAAGTGGAGGAATATTCCTTCACATATTAGTAAGGTAAGGGAATTGTTTGATCAAGTCTCCTTTGAAGAGGTAAATTTTGAATACTTTGACTATAGTTTGGTTAAAAAATTCTTGTTTTAACATGTGTTTTAATATTGTTATAGGTTTTGCTTGACCTAATCCCTACCCAATATGAAAATTCATTGGTTGAGAACCTTGTTGGCTTTGATGACAGTCCACATGCAATGGAGACATCAAATTGAAGTCACTGAACGAGGAAGCCAAATTAATGAGTGTTGTAATTGCATTATTCAAGCAAATAGAATTAAAGAGCTAACAATGAAGAACATGCAATTGAATGAGAAGGTGAAAGAATTACTTAAAATAGTTGAAAATAAAGGCATGGAATCTCAATATAGCGAGCCTGTAGATGATCCTCAATTTGAACTTGTAGGTGTTACAACAAGAAGTAGGAGAGGATGTGACAAAAGTCTCTATGATTACAGGGATACTCCAATTGATAGTCCATTGTGGCTCAAAACTTTACCTAAGAGGCAGCGTAGAAATACACATATAAGTGAGCCTGCAGAGAAAGTTTCAAGTCCAGGAGATGGAAAAAAAGTTGTAAAAGAACCTGATGTTGTGGGGAAGAGGAAAGGAAAAATTATTGTGGATGAAATGGATATTGTAGAATTGATGGAAGACAAATCTGATAAAGAGGCAGAGAAGGATGCATTATTCATGACTCGCATATAGAAGAAGTCTTCGAAGAACTCAGTCTCGAAGTCAGACCAGGTCATTTGTTCCACTTTTCGTTTTACCTTGGCACGTTCACACCACATTCTCGCATCTCCAGTGAGGCAGGAGGAGGTACACTTTAGCTTTTCTACCTCCGGCTAGTCCAGTAGCTCCATTATGCTCTCCAGGGTTTTGAACCATGCCTAGGCATCCCATGGTTCATTGGTGCCATAGAAATTCTCTGGTTTCAGTTTCTGCCACTGGATGAGGTACGCTTCTTGCCTCACTACCTTTGCTGGGGCTATAGGTGTAACTGATGGAACTTCTGCCATAATAGGTGCCACCACATTGGCTTCCGGTGGGACTGCCGGAGAAGCTTGTTGATTAGCAGTCAGGGTGGCAATAACCTGCTGTTGCTCTACCACAATTTCAGGAATAAGAACCAATTTTTTTCTTGTAACTTAGTTACTTTGGTATTCCATAATTACATGCCTAATTCAAATTTCAAAGCCTACCTTGTGCTCTTGAAACCGAGTGTTGGTCCGAGCCTATTTGATTTTCTAAACAACCCCAACCGTTACCATTTTTTTAGTTTTGAGAAGATAGAAATGGTGTGCAGTATAACTTATATACATTATCTCTCTTTTAACTGATAAGAACCAGCATCACAATTTGGATTTCACTGATAAGCACAAGCATCGCAATTTGGATTTCACTGATAAGCACCAGCATCGCAATTTGGATTTCACTGAAAAGCACCAACATCGTAATTTGGATATTATGACTAATCACTATGCAATATTATTAATATTCCAGTGATAATTTATTCTCTTTTCATATAATACATACCACTATATTAAACAACAAAGACTACATACAAAGATATAAAACTACCTACACTACGTAAGTTCATTTACATTCTCTACAAGTTTTTGCCTTACAAGACTATGGATATTTAATCTAATGTTTTAAAAAACTTATCCCTCAAAATTGATATCATTACATCAATTCTAATATTTTTCATGTCTCCTTGTTTGAAGTCCATCTTCATATCGTATAGGAGACATCGAATGTATTGCATCACAAAGAAACCATAGTTAATGTTGTAAATAACAACACCATTTTAATGGTCAATATTTTTTTTATCAATATGTTCTATTCACACTCTGTGCTCGAATTACCTGGCTTGTTGTTGTGGATATTCTATTGTGCGAGAGACTCATTTATTGAATGGATAATGCCTTTCAAATTTTGGATCAATAGTAGCAACGTGCTCATGACTATAGAGTTTAAAATCTGATACCAGTAAGATTGAAGAGGAAATTTACATTTTCCATCAACTAGCATTTATATTAGAATACAAACATACACATGAATATTGGATGCTCACTGCTGCTTCAAATTCATATTTATATTTATATTTACTTCCAATTGCTAGAGAATTGTACTGATTGAACATCATTGATTTGGTGTCCACCATCAGTAAGTGGAAGCGTGCATTATCACTACACAAAGGTATAAAGATATACCTAACCTCTTCATCTCCTCTATCTGTCTTTATCAGGTGTTAGAAGGCAAATTTACTTGATGATTTCATTAATGACTACAAATATGCAAAGTCATACATACATAACCAAATAATAAAATGAATTCTAATTTTTACTGTTCTCAAATAAATTCCTTACTGTGAATAATGTTGAGCAATATATAGACTTGTTGTATGTCCTTCCAGACGAGAATGCCCCCCTAAATAGAATTTTACAATACGTGTCGATTATGTCCCCTCTTGTCAACATCTCTCCATTCACACCAAATAACAGAGAATATACATCTAAACAAAAGGGTGGTTCCTCCCAAACTAAATCATTTGTAAACCTACAAAGTAAACAAATCAATCATTATTTTTACAAATTTTATTTTAAGAACCATAGATCAATTATGTTATTAGAGAAGTATATAATTGTCTTGACTGATCAACTATGTATTTCACATACTTTAGTTTCTCCAACGCTTTTAACAAATACGCCACCTCTTCGTTTTGTTTTTTTTCTTGGAAGTCTTAAATTGCTTCTTCACATACTATGCGCAAAACATAAAAGGCATTTAGATAATCTATTAAATCTAACAAATTACAATGAAATTTGCATATATCGTCTTACAACAATGGCTTGTTTCCTCATTTTATCATATTTACCAAACAAGAAACACATGTTCTGTTCCAAATGGCACGGACAAAGAACTTCTTACCTAGGGTTTATAACTATGTTTTGAGACCATATATACCTTCCCCCCTCTCAAACCTTCATAGGGAGGGTGAGATTAAGTAAATCCAAGTAGGGTAGGCCTATCAGTGGGTTTTGGCCAAAACCCACTGATGGACCTAGACACCTCTGATTCGACCCATTTCAAGTCTCGTGTGATTAGGGTATTGTAAGGCCTCCAACGGTGAAACTTTCCAAAATGGAAAATTTCAAACTAATTAGGAAACTTTCTAAAAATAAAATTTCTTAATAAAATTATAAATTTCCAAAATAAAATATATGACCAACTACAACTCATAAAATAATTTTACAATCATGTCAAAGCACAATCAGATTCTGATACCATTGTTGGGGAGCCCGACGCAAGTGTGTTCTAAAATATGATGTATGCCCAAGGGCTGAAGATCGGAGAGATCAGTTATCACTTCCGGAAGGCCCAATTACTAGACTACGGGCAAAGCATTTCAAGGAAGCACTAAATGGGCTAATCAAAAAACAATGGGAGGACTATGAGCAAGGAGAGACCAAGATAATCCCAACTGCTAGTCGTGGCCTAATCTACGTAATTGGGCATAACCATCCATGACTGGACGTGCTTAACGAAAGAACGCTAATAAGTATGGGAACTCGTTCATGCATGAAGACTTAAGTATTTTAGATTGTTTAATGAAGCATTCGAATTGGGACTCTAATTGTGCATGCATTTATTTTGTTTTGGGTTCCTAGATTGCTTGCATGAGACATGCAACATTGGGATTCTAATTATGAATGCACTTATCTTGTACTTTTCTTTGTTCACTCCCATTATATAAGGGAGGGACATCTTAGTATGAAGGAACTTAGTTTTTGGTGAGATTGTGTGCTCTCTTAGTTCTTGAAAGGACTTTCTAAACTTATCGAGTTTACTCTCGTGGCGTTCAACCCATCGAAACTTATCACCCCGAGTGTGGCGTTTCTTTCCTTTGCAGGCTTGGTTCGTGCCAGTTCTAGGTTACGGGTCAAGTCACACTCTTGTCATTTAGTTCTTGGGGTTCTAGCCACCTTTGACTCGGGTTCCATCACATTTGTTGGTGGGGTTCGTATGATCTGGTATCAGAGCTTCGGTTCAAAGGCAAGTGCAAATCTATCTTTACTTGTTGTTCAGCTAAAAGCAAAAAAAATCATGGGGGAAAAAAAAGAGCGCAATGAAAAGACAAAAAAAAAAAGAAGAAGAAGAAAGCGCAGAAAAACAAAAAAAAAGTTGCTTGTGTGAATCGAAGTAAATTGTCTTCAACAATTCTTTTCTTGTTTTCCTTATTCTCAAACTTCTACTCTTTCATTTTCTCTTAAAATTCTGCCATCATAAGTTTCGGTGATATCTTTTGAATTGCTACGTGATATTCTGATTTGTTCTAGAGTTTGATCAAGAACTAAGAGATATCATCAATTGAGAGCTACCACCCAAACGTGAGTTCAGTGCTTGTGAGGTTTTCTTTCATTTTTGCAGTCATGACCAACAACCAAGAGGATGGAGCAAATGAGGGGGCTAGGTCACTTCCGAACTTGCAATTACAAGCATTGATGGGGGAGATGCAGCGGATGATGAGGGCGGAATTAGAATCTATCCATGAGAGATTGGATCGGGTGGAGGATGGGACACCAAGAAGACATCAACAAGACCGTATTACTAGACCACAACGAAGACATGCCCAAGGGATTGATGTTAAAGAAGATGAAGAGGTTATTGTGGAAGACTTTGATGAGCAAAACTACAATCGGGGTCGGATTGGATATCGAGGAGATAGAAACGAAACTAGAAGAAATAATGATTTAGGAGGGATTAAGATGAAAATTCCAACCTTCCAAGGAAGAAATGACCCAGAAGCTTACTTGGAATGGGAAACTAAAATGGAAATAGTGTTTGACTGTCATGAATTCTCAGAATTTAAAAATGTGAAGTTAGCTGCCATTGAATTCACTGATTACACTATTGTTTGGTGGGATCAAGTGGTGATGACTCAGAGAAGGAATAGAGATCAACCTGTGTCCACTTGGCATGAGAAGGAGGTTTGTACCCAACCATTATTATAGAAGCTTATATCAGCGGCTTCAAAGGTTATCTCAAGGCTCCAAAAGTGAGGATGAATATTTCAAGGAGATGGAGTTGTCCATGATCCGAGCTAATATTGATGAAGATCGGGAAGCCACCATGGCCAGGTTTTTACATGGTTTAAATCCAGAATTACTGATATTGTTGAATTGCAGCATTATGTTGAGCTGTCGGATATGGTCCACCAAGCACAAAAAGTGGAAGAACAACTCAAGAGGAGAGGATTGGCTAGGAAGGGATAACCAATGACTACTCAAGGCACATGGCGGACATCTCCAAGAAAGGAGGAACAACCTCAAAATAAGCCAAAGTTTGAACCCTTCAAGAAGCCCAAACCCACACCATCTACTACTCAAGGTAACCGCGAGCCCATTTCCTCCAAAACTCATGATATCAAGTGTTTTAAATATCAAGGGCATGGCCATATAGCTAGTCAATGTGTGAACAAAAGGGTGATGATAATAAACGCCCAAGGTGAACTTGAGTCAGGAGATGAGGATGAAATAGTTGAAGAAGTGCCACAAAAAGAGGATAGTGATGATGAACAACATGTTGTTATTGGAGACTTATTGGTGGCCCGGCGAGTTCTCAATCTACAAGATAAGGAGGAAGAAGGTAATCAAAGGGAGAATTTGTTCCATACCCGTTGCTTTGCCAATAACAAGGTTTACAGTGTTATTATTGATGGGGGGAGTTGCACCAATGTGGCAAGTACTGATTTGGTGGAGAAATTATCACTACCTACTCGAAAACATTCACAACCTTATCGACTCCAGTGGCTAAACGATTGCAGAGAAATCAAGATAACAAAACAAGTCTTGGTAGCAATCTCTATTGGCAAATATGGAGATGAGCTGTTGTGTGACGTGGTTCCCATGCATGCATGCCATCTATTGTTGGGAAGACCTTGGCAAATCGATCTAAAGGTAACACATGATGGCCTCACAAATAGGTATAGTTTTACTCTGAAAGGACAACCTATTATTCTTGTACCGTTGATTCCAAGACAAGTTATGGAGGACCAGTTGAGACTACAAAAAGTAAATGAAAAGAAGAAAGAAAAAAAAATTAAGAGGAAAAAAATTGAGAAAAAAGAAGTCTAGGAAAAGAAAATTGACAAGAAAGAAAATGAGAGGAAAGAGACAAAAGAAGTGGGTAAGGAAAAAAAGGAGAGAGAAAGAAAAATAGCTTTTATGCAAAAAAAAAGTGAGATCAAAGGAGCTTTGTTTTCAAATCAGCTGCCCCTTATCCTTTTGTATAAGGAGGCACTCCTGAGCACTAATGACCTTAACAGTTCTTTGCCTAGTGTTATTGTTTCTCTCTTACAGGAATTTGAGGTGTCTTTCCTGAAGAGGTTCCGCATGGTTTACCTCCAATTAGAGGAATTGAGCACCAAATTGACTTCATACCCGGTGCATCCATTCCGAATTGACTTGCCTATAGAAGTAATCCGAAGGAAGCAAAGGAACTTCAGAGGCAAGTTAATGAATTATTAGAAAAGGGGTATGTTAAAGAAAGCATGAGCCCTTGCGTCATGCCTGTGTTACTCGTTCCCAAGAAGGATGGAACATGGAGGACGTGTGTGGATTGTCGAGTCATCAACAACATCACGGTAAAGTATCGCCATCCAATTCTTAGGATTGATGATATACTTGATGAATTGCATGGTTCTTGTGTGTTCACAAAAATTTATCTTAGGAGTGGATATCATCAGATTAGGATGAAGGAAGGTGATGAATGGAAAACTGGTTTTAAAACCAAACATGGCTTATATGAATGGTTAGTAATGTCTTTTGGCTTAACTAATGCTCCGAGCACTTTTATGTGTTTGATGAACTATATTTTGCGTGCTTTCTTAGGAAAATTTGTAGTTGTATATTTTGATGATATTTTGATTTATAGCAGAAGCTTAGAAGAGCATGTTACACATTTAAGGTTAGTTTTGAGTGTGCTAAAAGAAGAAAAGCTTTTTGCTAACCTCGTTAAATGCTCCTTTTGTATGGAGAAAGTCATGTTTCTTGGTTTTGTTGTTAGTACTAAAGGCGTTGAGATGGCTGTGGCAAAGGTGAAAGCAATCCACGAGTGGCCAACACCGACAACAATTAGCCAAGTGAGGAGTTTCCATGGTTTGGCTAGCTTCTATCGACGGTTTGTTCATAATTTTAGCAATATTGCATCTCCTCTTACTAAAGTCATCAAGAAAAATGAGTCATTCAAGTGGGGAGAGGAGCAAGAGAGGGCCTTCAACACTTTGAAAGAAAAGCTAAGTTCTGCTCCTTTACTAATCCTACCAGATTTTTCTAAAACATTTGAAATCGAATGTGATGCTTCTGGTGTTGGTATAGGTGTTGTGCTTATGCAGGAGATGAAACCCATCGCTTACTTCAGTGAGAAGTTGAGTGGAGCCACTCTCAACTATCCCACATATGACAAGGAGATGTATGCATTGGTGAGAGCATTGGAGACATGGCAAAGCCCGAAAAAAAATCCCGAATTTATTTTAGAATTATTCTATGATTTTTACGGAATTTTTAGATATTTTTCCGGAATTTTACGAGTATCGGAAGTAGCAAAAAGAATTGGGAACGAAAACGGCCTAAGCGGGAGTCGAACCCGAGACCTATGGTTTAAGGGATAATGTTAGTAACCAGTGAACCCAGCAGGGCCGTGCTGAGAGAAAGGAGAAACATTTATATTTATATTAGAGTTAGACCGGAATTACCACATGATATAAATAGGAGGTTTAAGTGGGTTGGTTTATTTCTAATTGGTTCGTGACCTTCTCCAAACCCTCACCGAGACCCTCTCCCTCTCCCGTTTCTTTCTCTCGGCGCAGCAAAACAAAGCAAGGGAAACCTAGGGTTCCTTCCCTAGGATCGTGTGTTCACTTTCCAGCGACAACACCTGTACGAAGTCGGTTCTTCTCCGCGAGAGGAACGCGAGGACGTAAGCGGTTCGTCGAACGGAGCAGTTTTTCGGAAAAACCTAGCGAATAAATCGTAAGTAAACCTTGCGATTGAGGTAAGAAACCCCTCACCTGCAGTATAATTGCTCTCGCTTGTTAGTTTTGGCATTAGTTCAGTAATTTCACAGTTTTCGGTTTTGGGTGTGCTTTTAGTGCACACCAAGCGTTCGGTAGAATGCTCAGTTCCGAAGGATGCACCAATAGGCGTCCTAACAGCATGTAAAATGAATTAGAACATTTTTACTCAGTTAATTATAAGATATTACAGCAAATGGATCAGATATCCATTGGGTGGGCTCCCACAGTAGCCTCTAGGTTCAGATAACCTAGCTCTAGGTTCAGATAACCTAGAACAGCAAAGTAAGATAAAACAGTATTTTACTTTTATTCAGTTGGCATTGTACTTGGATCAGATATCCATGGTTTGGACTCCCACGATCGTCCCTAGGTTCGAGATAACCTAGTAACCTCGGATTGAACTTGCAATCCGGGTCTCGGAGGGATCGCGCGATAAATCTGATTGCGAGGCCCAACATGTTTAGTATTTTCATCTATTATATGTATAGTTTTCAAATTTGAAACCAGTGATGAGAACACTAATTTAGCATTCAGTTCAGTCAGGTTCAGTTTACATGATTTGAGTTCGTATACAAATTTAGATATAAGCATGACTAGTTCAATTTCAGGTTCAGTTTATATGTCATGCCATGTTTTGTATGATACCATGCCATGCCATGCTTGCATGCTCAGTTTAGGTTTCAAACAGCATGTTTTAAAAACATAATTGCATCGTTGCATGTTTTTGTGAGGTAGATGGTTCCTTACTAAGCTTATTGGCTTACAGATACTATTTTTCTTATACTGCAGATACCGGTAAAAGAAAAGTGGACTAGCGGAGGCTGGGGGACGATGCTACGATGATGTGTGTGTGCAAGGGGTCTGGAATAAAGATCCTTGGGATCTATACGCTTTTATTTCAGTTTTAGCACTTAACATGTTTAGTTTCATACTTAGTCTTGTTACTAATTGTTCTAGCTTAGTAACTATGTCTTGTTTAGTTTATCATGTTTAGAACATTAGTAATTACATGCTAGAATGTATCTCCATTGTTTTAGAACTGTTGTGTGATGTTTTGGCACGCCAAAGTGCTGAAATCAGAACTCTTGAGTGAAATCGATCCAGCTCGGTCCCGGCACGGAAAAACTCTCTGGATCGGTCGGTAGGCCGATCCATATGCTCCCTGGCCTCTGTATCCTCCTGGATCGGTCTACCGACCGATCAGTGAGCCACTGGATCGGTCTACCGACCGATTAGGGTGCTTCTGGATCGGTCGGTAGACCGATCCAGCTGCGCCCAACGCATCAGACGCACGGAGGCTCACTGATCGGTCAGACCGACCGATCAGTGAGGTCCTGGACCGATCCAGCAGGGCACAGAATCACGGCAAGTTTGATCGGTCCGTGGATCGAACAACAGCTAGCTGGGAAGATAGCTTTGAGTTCTAGCTCAGATGGGAGGTCAAGTATCCTCCTTAGCACATATACTCCTACCGGAAAGGTCTTGAACCCTTCCTTATAACAGCATGAGTGTACCAGTTGTCAATTTAATAGAGTCAGTTAGAGAAATTTTATTTTACCCAGTTTTCCGCACAGTACGGCACAGCAGTTTCAGTAGTTAATGTAGCGATCCGGCTCACAGCTTAGTACCCAGGAGTTGGGTCGTTACAGAGTGGTATCAGAGCAGTGTTCCATACTTCCTACACACACATCAGCATTGTTCCTGCAGCTTCCAAGTAAGAACATCTCTCACTCAGTTTTGTTTTCAGCTTTCATATCAGTTATATGTACTTTCATGTTTGCTCGCATGTTGGTAGTTAATTAATTCATGTTTACAGTGATAGTATTTAACATGTTACCAGTAGTTAACTATAACATGATAGCCTAGTTATATATATGTGTTCTCTGCTATTTAGAAAATGGTACGAGGACGTCCAGCTAAGAAAGCAGCAGCGGCTGAGCCCCAGCATGAGGCAGGCAGTTCAGTGCCTCCCCCAGACCTTACAGCACTAGTGGCTCAGCTACAGCAGCAGTTAGCTGAACAGCAGCAGGAGATAGCCTCCTTAAAGGCTAACCAGCAGACTACTCCCCCAGTCACTCCAGTACCGAACCTCACGACTCCAGTAATCACAGAGGTTGTACCAGCTCAGCCTGCAATACCAGTCCCAGTAGCCCCAGTAGCAGGGGCTAAGAGAGAAGCTTACCTTATCCAGTGGCAGAGAATAAAGCCCGAGAACTTCTCAGGCACCAGCGAACCATGGGATGCTCAGGCATGGTTTAAAACACTGGAAAGCACGATGGAGCTTCTAGACTGGCCAGAGCACGAAAAGGTGAAGTGTGCCTCTGTTTAACAGGAGATGCACGCATGTGGTGGGGCGGATTAAATCGAAGTGGCGATAAACCCGAGATGACATGGGCCAACTTGAGAAAGAGTTCTTGAGGAATTCTTTCACATGCAAGTCACAAACCGACACTATGACGAGTTTACTGAGTTTCGTCGGGGCAACCTATCGATTCAGGAGGCCGTGAAGAAATTCAGCAGGTTGGCCCGTCTGTGTCGAACTAGTCACTCGAGAGAAGGAAGCAGATGCGGTTGATCTTGAAGATGCTCGGACCGAGATCACAATGAATGTGGTGGTGGCGTTCATGGCCACAAACCACGGAGGAGCTAGTGAGTAGTGCTCTGATCACCGAGCACTATCAGCACAGCATCATCCAGCTGAAGCAGGTTTTCACAGAGCCCAAGGGACAAGCGGGCTCAGGTACTCAGCAGAAACAACAGGGACATAGCTCCAACTGGAAGGGGAAACGTAAGGCAAGCAGTGACCCAAAAGGAGGACCAGCTGGAAAACATTCCAGACATCCCAAGTGTACTACTTGTGGGAAACATCATCCAGGAGTTTGCCGCAAGGGTACGCGGGGTTGTTTTGAATGTGGACAGGAAGGACACATGGCTAAGCAGTGCCCGAACAAGAACAGTCTTCCTCAGCCTCAGCCAATACAGTATGGAGCTCAGCCAGCGCAGCTACACCAGATGTATGCTGCCTTAGATGGTCCACAGATCAGTCAGGGCAGATTAGAAGCCCCCACAGCTACCACGAATGCCAGGATTTTCTCACTGACCAGAGAGGACGTAGCAAATGCCTCGACAGTTGTCACAGGTCAGATCAGTATTTTACAGCATAATGCAACTGTCTTATTCGATACTGGGGCAACCCACTCTTATGTATCCAGGGCATTTGCCGAGAAATTAGCAACACCTCCAGAGGTACTCAATAGTCAGTTTCTGACAACACTACCCTCAGGAGACATTATGGCATCTACACACTGGCTCAGAGCAGTGCCAGTCATTATAGCAGACAGAGAACTTTTTGGTGATCTGATAGTGCTAGAAATGACTGACTATGATGACTTTCTGATCAGATACGGCGCTTCTATAGAGTGCCGTAAACAGAAGGTCATATTCCAACCTGAAGCAGGAGTACAGTTTGAGTTCATAGGAAAACCAAAGAGAAAAGCCAGAAAGTTTCTCTCAGCATTGAAAGCACAGCAGCTATTGGATTCAGGATGCATGGGATTTTTAGCAAATGTAGTCAGCACCAGCCAGGACAAGAACCAACAGCTATCAGAGGTTCGAGTCGTGTGTGACTACCCAGCAGTCTTCCCTGAAGAGCTACCAGGCTTAGCACCAGACAGGGAGATTGAATTTGAGATAGAGCTCATTCCCGGCACAAATCCAATTTCCAAGGCACCGTACCGCATGGCTCCAGCTGAACTGAAGGAACTTCAGGAGCAATTACAGGAGCTTCTAGACAAGGGTTTCATACGCCCTAGTCACCATGGGGAGCACCTGTGTTGTTCGTGAAGAAGAAGGATGGAAGCATGCGCCTATGCATAGACTACCGTGCCTTGAACCAGGTCACAATTAAAAACAGGTACCCTCTCCCCAGGATAGATGACCTGTTTGACCAGCTAAAGGGAGCCACAGTGTTCTCTAAAATTGACCTCAGATCAGGATATCACCAGGTTAGAGTCAAGGAAGGTGATATACCTAAAACGGCTTTCAGGACTAGATACGGACATTATGAGTTCGTAGTCATGCCTTTCGGCGTGACAAATGCTCCAGCTACTTTCATGGACCTCATGAACAGAGTATTCAGAGAATACTTAGACAAGTTTGTCATCGTGTTCATCGATGACATTCTTATCTATTCCAGCACTCGGGAGGATCATGCGAGCATCCGAAGACAGTTTTGCAGATCCTTCAGCAGAACCACTATCGCCAAATTCACGAAATGTGAATTTTGGCTGGACCAGGTAGCCTTTCTAGGTCACATCATCTCCAAGGATGGTGTTATGGTAGATCGACAAGAAGAAGCGGTAAGTAGCTGGAAGAGACCCAGAACGCGGTGAAATCGAAGCTTTCGGGATTAGCAGGCTACTACATGAAATTCGTAGAGGACTTCTCGGGATAGCCTCCCCACCAGCTCTCACGGGAAGAACAAGAAATTTCGGTGGACAGACAGCGAACTAAAGCGGAGATTGACCCGGTGCTCTATTTTAGCTATACCGGCAAACATGCTTGACATCTCTGGTGGCGCCTCAAATTGGGATTAGGAGCGATCTGATGCGGCGAGGCAAGGTGATCGCCTATTCCTCCGGACAACTCAAGGATTATGAGAGGAACTATCCTACTCATGACCTTGAGCTTGCGGCATGGTGTTCGCTCTCAAGATTTGGAGACATTATTTGTGCGGAGCTCGGTGTAGAGTATATCTGGATCATCAAAGTCCAAGTATTTCTTTACTCGGAAGGATCTGAATATGCGACAGTATGAGATGGTTAGAGGGTCAAGGATTATGACATAGATATCCTCTACCATCCAGGGAAAGCTAATAAGGTAGCGCGCTTAGCAGGAAGTCCAGTGCCACCTTATTATCTTTAGCGCTATGTCACCACCCCTAAGGAAGGAGATTACAGATTTTAGTCTCGAGCTTATGGTGGGCAGCTTTCCACTATGTCCTTAGCATCTACCTTGCTTGATGATATCCAGACAGCTCAGGAGGATCACGAAATCAGAAAATCAAGCAAGGGTTAGCGAGAATCAGAAAGGAGAGTTGAGTGTCCGCCAGTGGGGTAGTGTATTTTGGTGGCAGACTACATGTTCCGGATCGGGAGGAGCTACGAGGCAGATTCTAGGCAAGCTCACAGGACTCCCTATCGATGCATCTGGTTCCACCAAAATGTATCGGGATCTAAGGAAGCGATTTTGGTGGCACAGGATGAGCGAGATATCGCCAGAATCGTCCGATCTGTCTAACCCGGAGGGTTAAGGCGAACATCGGCGACCGAGGAGGAGTTCTGCAGCCGATCCAGATTCCAGAATGGAAGTGGGAGGATATCTCTATGGACTTCATAGTGGGATTACCCAGAACCACGAATGGTTTTGATGCCATCTGGGTAATAGTCGACAGGTTGACTAAATCAGCCCACTTCTTAGCTATCAGAATATCCTATTCCATGGAGCAGCTAGCTCAGTTATATCTCAAGGAGATTGTCAGGCTGCATGGAGTCCCACGAACCATTATATCAGACAGAGACAGCAGATTTACATCACACTTCTGGAAGTGTGTGCAGTCAGCTATGGGCACCCAGTTAAAATTCAGCACAGCCTTCCATCCTCAGACAGATGGTCAGACGGAGCGAGTAAATCAGGTACTCGAAGATATGCTTCGAGCTTGTGCCCTAGATTTCAAGGGAAGTTGGTGCAAATATCTGAGTCTAGCAGAATTTGCATACAACAACAGTTATCAGGCCACTATCGGCATGGCACCTTATGAGGCACTCTATGGGCGGAGGTGCAGATCACCAATCTGCTGGTATGAGAGTGGTGAACAGAAGGAACTAGAGCTTCAGACAGATCTAGTAGCAGATACCACAGCAGCCATACAGCAGATTCGCCAGAGGATAGAGACAGCACAGAGCCGTCAGAAGAGCTATGCTGATACATGACGCAGACCCCTAGAGTTTTCAGTTGGGGATACAGTTTTCCTCAGAGTAGCTCCCATGAAGGGAGTCATGCGTTTTGGGAAGAAGGGCAAGCTAGCTCCCAGATATGTGGGACCATACCTTATCACGAAGAGAGTGGGCAAGGTAGCATATGAGCTAGAGCTACCTCAGGAGATGTCAGCTGTCCACAATGTATTTCATGTCTCCATGCTGAAGAAGCATATTCCAGACGCCACCCAGGTGATTGAGCCCCAGTTGGTACAGGTCCGTGATGATCTCAACTATGACAGTCGGCCTATTCAGATAATAGACCGAGCAGTAAAGAAGTTACGGAACAAGGAAGTACCATTAGTCAAAGTCAGTTGGCAAAATCACACAGCAGCAGAGGCGACATGGGAGACAGAGGCCAGCATGAGACAAAAGTACCCAGAATTGTTTTAAGTTCGGGGATGAACTTTTTATAAGGTATGGGGGATTGTAAAGCTCGAAAAAAATTCCCGAATTTATTTTAGAATTATTCTATGATTTTTACGGAATTTTTAGATATTTTTTCGGAATTTTACGAGTATCGGAAGTAGCAAAAAGAATTGGGAACGAAAACGGCCTAAGCGGGAGTCGAACCCAAGACCTATGGTTTAAGGGATAATGTTAGTAACCAGTGAACCCAGCAGGGCCATGCTGAGAGAAAGGAGAAACATTTATATTTATATTAGAGTTAGACCGGAATTACCACATGATATAAATAGGAGGTTTAAGTGGGTTGGTTTATTTCTAATTGGTTCGTGACCTTCTCCAAACCCTCACCGAGACCCTCTCCCTCTCCCGTTTCTTTCTCTCGGCGCAGCAAAACAAAGCAAGGGGAAACCTAGGGTTCCTTCCCTAGGATCGTGTGTTCACTTTCCAGCGACAACACCTGTACGAAGTCGGTTCTTCTCCGCGAGAGGAGCGCGAGGACGTAAGCGGTTCGTCGAACGGAGCAGTTTTTCGGAAAAACCTAGCGAATAAATCGTAAGAAAACCTTGCGATTGAGGTAAGAAACCCCTCACCTGCAGTATAATTGCTCTCGCTTGTTAGTTTTGGCATTAGTTCAGTAATTTCACAGTTTTCGGTTTAGGGTGTGCTTTTAGTGCACACCAAGCGTTCGGTAGAATGCTCAGTTCCGAAGGATGCACCAATAGGCGTCCTAACAGCATGTAAAATGAATTAGAACATTTTTACTCAGTTTATTATCAGATATTACAGCAAATGGATCAGATATCCATTGGGTGGGCTCCCACAGTAGCCTCTAGGTTCAGATAACCTAGCTCTAGGTTCAGATAACCTAGAACAGCAAAGTAAGATAAAACAGTATTCAGTATTTTACTTTTATTCAGTTGGCACTGTACTTGGATCAGATATCCATGGGCTGGACTCCCACAGTCGTCCCTAGGTTCAGATAACCTAGTAACCTGGATTCAAATGCAACCCGGGTCTCGTAGGGATGCGCACACAGTAAGTACAGTTGCCAAGGCCCAACAGCATGTTTAGTATTTTCATCTATTATATGTATAGTTTTCAAATTTGAAACCAGTGATGAGAACACTAATTTAGCATTCAGTTCAGTCAGGTTCAGTTTACATGATTTGAGTTCGTATACAAATTTAGATATAAGCATGACTAGTTCAATTTCACGTTCAGTTTATATGTCATGCCATGTTTTGTATGATACCATGCCATGCCATGCTTGCATGCTCAGTTTAGGTTTCAAACAGCATGTTTTAAAAACATAATTGCATCGTTGCATGTTTTTGTGAGGTAGATGGTTCCTTACTAAGCTTATTGGCTTACAGATACTATTTTTCTTATACTGCAGATACCGGTAAAAGGAAAGTGGATTAGCGGAGGCTGGGAGACGATGCTACGATGATGTGTGTGTGCAAGGGGTCTGGAATAAAGATCCTTGGGATCTATACGCTTTTATTTCAGTTTTAGCACTTAACATGTTTAGTTTCATACTTAGTCTTGTTACTAATTGTTCTAGCTTAGTAACTATGTCTTGTTTAGTTTATCATGTTTAGAACATTAGTAATTACATGCTAGAATGTATCTCCATTGTTTTAGAACTGTTGTGTGATGTTTTGGCACGCCAAAGTGCTGAAATCAGAACTCTTGAGTGAAATCGAGACGATCGGTCCCCGGACCGATCGAGTCTGGCTATCTGTGGATCGGTCGGTGACCGATCGGTGAATCTGAGAATGCTCTTGTATCCTCTGGATCGGTCGGCCGACCGATCCATAAACGAAGCCAAGATTTCTGGTGCTGGATCGGTCGGTAAGACCGATCCAGGTGTGTCTGGATCGGCCTCCGGTGTCGGATCGGTCTGCAGACCGATCCGGACACACCTGGATCGGTCTTGCCGACCGATCTTTGCTGGATCGGTCCATAGACCGATCCAGCAGGGCACAGAATCACGGCAAGTTTGATCGGTCCGTGGATCGAACAACAGCTAGCTGGGAAGATAGCTTTGAGTTCTAGCTCAGATGGGAGGTCAAGTATCCTCCTTAGCACATATACTCCTACCGGAAAGGTCTTGAACCCTTCCTTATAACAGCATGAGTGTACCAGTTGTCAATTTAATAGAGTCAGTTAGAGAAATTTTATTTTACCCAGTTTTCCGCACAGTACGGCACAGCAGTTTCAGTAGTTAATGTAGCGATCCGGCTCACAGCTTAGTACCCAGAAGTTGGGTCGTTACAACAATTAGCCAAGTGAGGAGTTTCCATGGTTTGGCTAGCTTCTATCGACGGTTTGTTCATAATTTTAGCAATATTGCAGCTCCTCTTACTAAAGTCATCAAGAAAAATGAGTCATTCAAGTGGGGAGAGGAGCAAGAGAGGGCCTTCAACACTTTGAAAGAAAAGCTAAGTTCTGCTCCTTTACTAATCCTACCAGATTTTTCTAAAACATTTGAAATCGAATGTGATGCTTCTGGTGTTGGTATAGGTGTTGTGCTTATGCAGGAGATGAAACCCATCGCTTACTTCAGTGAGAAGTTGAGTGGAGCCACTCTCAACTATCCCACATATGACAAGGAGATGTATGCATTGGTGAGAGCATTGGAGACATGGCAACATTACCTATGGCCAAAAGAATTCGTGATTCACACAGATCATCAATCTCTTAAGCATTTGAAGAGTCAACATAAGTTGAACCGACACCATGCTAAATGGGTAGAATTCATTGAGACATTTCCTTATGTGATCAAATACAAGTAAGGAAAGGATAACGTAGTTGCTGATGCACTATCTTGAAGGTATGCTTTACTGCCCACTTTAGATACAAAGTTACTTGGATTTGAATATATCAAGGATTTATATACTAACGATACTGATTTTTCTGATGTGTTCAAAGCATGTGATAAGATTGCATTTGGTAAGTTCTATAGGCATAATGGGTTTTTATTTCATGAAAATAGATTGTGTGTGCCTATGTGTTCGTTACATGAATTATTCACTAGGGAAGCCCATGGTGGTGGTTTGATGGGTCATTTTGGCGTTACTAAGACTTTAGGGGTTTTACAGGATCATTTCTTTTGGCCTGATATGAAACATGACGTGGAAAGAATCTGTGAGAAGTGCATCACTTGCAAACAAGCTAAATCTAAATTGAAACCCCATGGCTTGTATACCACTTTGCCTATACCTAGTTAACCTTGGACTGATATTTCAATGGACTTTGTTTTGGGATTACCCCAGACCAAGAGGGGGAGAGATTCAATTTTTGTTGTCGTAGATAGATTCTCCAAAATGGCATTTTATTTCCATGTCATAAAACCGATGATGCATCGCATATAGCTGAATTGTTCTTTAAAGAGGTTATTAGGTTGCATTGCATGCCTAGGACCAAGTCTTTGATAGGGATGCAAAGTTTTTGAGTTATTTTTGGAAGATTTTATGGGGGAAATTAGGAACTAAATTGTTGTTCTCTACTACTTGTCACCCCCAAACTGATGGGCAAACTGAAGTGGTCAATCGAACCTTGTCATTTTTACTTCGTGCGGTCATTAACAGAATTTGAGAATATGGGAAGATTGTCTACCTCATGTTGAATTTGCTTACAATAGGCATACATTCTGCGACTAAATTTTCTCCATTTGAAATTGTTTATGGATTCAATCCCTTGTCACCATTAGATTTGATTTCTTTAGCTATAAGTGAGCACATAAACTTAGATGGTAAGAAGAAGGTCGAATTCGTAAAGAAGATTCATGAACAAGCACGACTGAATACATACAACAAGCTAACAAGGGGTGCAAGAAAATTGTGTTTGAACCAAGAGAATGGGTTTGGTTGCACCTCCGAAAGGAGCAATTTCCGGATAAACGACGTTCTAAACTTCTACCTCGAGGGGATGTCCCATTTCAAGTATTAGAGCTCATCAATGATAATGCCTACAAACTTGAACTATCATGTGAGTATGGCGTACATTCTACTTTTAATGTTGTTGACTTATCCCCGTTTGATGCAGGTGATGATTTGAGGACAAATCGTTTTAAGAAGGGGACAATGATGTATGCCCAAGGGCTGAAGATAGGAGAGATCAGTTATCACTTTCGGAAGGCCCAATTACTAGATTGCGGGCAAAGCGTTTCAAGGAAGCACTAAATGGGTTTATCAGAAAACATTGGGAGGACTATGAGCAAGGAGAGACCGAGATAATCCCAACTGCTAGTCGTTGCCTAATCTATGTAATCGGGCATAACCATTCATGACTGGTCGTGCTTAACGGAAGAACGCTAATAAGCATGGGAACTCGTTCATGCATGAAGACTTAAGTATTTTAGATTGTTTAATGAAGCATGCGACTTGGGACTCTAATTGTGCATGCATTTATTTTGTTTTGGATTCCTAGATTGCTTGCATGAGACATACAACATTGGGATTCTAATTATGAATGCACTTATCTTGTACTTTTCTTTGTTCACTCCCATTATATAAGGGAGGGACATCTTAGTATGAAGGAACTTAGTTTTTGGTGAGATTGTGTGCTCTCTTAGTTCTTGAAAGGACTTTCTGAACTTATCGAGTTTACTCTCGTGGCGTTCAACCCATCGAAACTTATCACCCCGGGTGTAGCGTTTCTTTCCTTCGCGGACTTGGTTCGTGCTAGTTCTAGGTTACGGGTCAAGGGTCACACTCTTGTCATTTAGTTCTTGGGGTTCTATCCACCTTTGTCTCAGGTTCCATCACATTTGTTGGTGGGGTTCGTATCAAAATATTTTCTCAAACATGTGTAGTGGAAATAAAAATGATAATAAACTATTTTATTATAGTACATACATGATGTACGTAGATTATATATACTTTTATACATGATTTAATACACATTCACTTGCTTTCTTTGTATATGTTCTATATAATTTCACCCCTCTTTATCATATTTTCAGCATAATTATTTTCTTTATCGGAGATTTACTCTTTATTCATGATGTGAGACCGCAAGTATACATGTCTCGTCAAGTAATAAAATATCGATCCTACAGAGACTATTAATTAAACACTAGTTAACTTCACACAACGGATTATCTAGACAATCGAAAGGTGGTTCACAAATGCTAGAAGAGAGATTAAAGAGAGGGAGAGAAGGTTGAGAGAAAGAGAGAGAAGAATTAATCTTGAGAGGGGTTGAGCTTAAGAGGATATGAGAAATAGTTTAAGTGGCGATTCTAGGATTTCAATTTCACTATGATGCTAGTTAATGTCCCTATGCATTATTCATCTTCTTACCTCCATTAATATGCACATGTAGAAAGTCTAACTAAATACTGACACTATCCCTCGGTTGTCATGTCGGAGTGCTACCACTATTGATATTCGATGCCGCTAATTAGAAGAGGTAACCTAGCGAGTCTGGTTAAAGGGATACCCTTATCACTAGAGCCCCCGGTCATACAATCAGTAGATTACATAGGACACTTATTAACTTAGGATTAGAGATAACCCATTAAACCTCATTAGATGCTTCCTTGCATAGAATTATCCTCCCTTTCAAGGCAATGCCCTAGATGTCCAGAAATGAGATACCCTTGTTACTAGGGCCCCTCGGTCATACGATCTAGAGCATTCCCCCTATGAGGTGAAAAATCAATACACATCTTCATGTTTATACCATTCACACATTTTATCAAATACATAAAAGGCATAATATACATAGAACATGACATAAACACTTCATTGGATAAGAAAATGTCCAAATGCATAGTTCATACATTACATCACATCATAGTTACTTCCTACATCCTAGATCAAGAGAATCTACTCCATTACAAGATACAACCAAGAGATAATAAAAATATCATCTACAACTCAAAACATAGATTGGGAGAGAAGAGAATGTATATTGATGTGTCATCGATCTTCTAGGTTGGACTTCTTGCTCCAAAGGTGGATGGATCATTGGATAGGGTTTCCTCCTAAGGGGAGAACCCTTCCCCAAGGAGAGGGATGAAGTCTCAAACCCAAGATGAGTCAAAGAATGGGGTTCTTGACCCTTTTATACCTCCTCTAAACTACTAAGGAAAACCAACATTATAGGGGTCAATAAACTAAGTTTTTCACCACTTAAACCCAGTTTTATTGTAATTAACCATGAATTAAAGTTGTATCCCTTGAAATTATCTACAATCAGATATTTGGATCAAGCCTTGGCTCCAACCAAACTAAAAGTTATGGTGGTTTAAAATTTGATCTGCAGTCTGGACAGAGGTTCCAATGAAGCCGCGGTTAGGAGGCACGGTCGTGCCTTTTAGCATAGCTAGACCCTAATTTCTCTCTATTGAACCTGAAGCAAAGTTGTAGATCTTGAAGTTAGCTACATTTTGGTATAAAGAACATCCCATAACTCCAAATGAACGGAAAGTCTGTAGTCTGCCCAAGATTCAACACAGCCTTATTTTCACGTGACATGACCACGTGTTCTCCGTCACACAGCCATGTGAAAACACATGTCTAGGGTCTTTCTTAGATTTGGAAGAATGGCACGTCCATGCTTTTTGGCACGGTCATGTGATGCCTGGCCATGAGAAATTAACACGGTTGTGTGAATTCCACATGCCCACGTGGTTGCTTGTTCTACTTTATGGCACGGTCGTGTGGGTTCATACGGTCATGACCTTCTTCTCCTTTAGGCATGTGGCACAGCCATGTGGATTCCATATGGCTAGGCCCTTTTTCTTCATTTGTTCTCAAAGTCATCTACCAAGGCTATTTTTTTCCCAAAAGCACATCCTATCAATAAAAAAATACACAAAGAGCAGATCTCCAACAAAAAAGAGTAATTATGCTGAAAATATAATAAGAGATATAAAAGTACATAAATCAAACATAAATAAAGTGCATAAATGTGCGTCAAACATGCATAAAGTGTATATAATCTATGCACATCACACTCCCTAACTTAAACCTTTGCTTGTCCTTAAGAAAAAATTACATCTAAACTCATATAGTTAAATAGTGCATCATAATCTCTAGCAAGTCAATCTAATTCTATCAAATGACTTCATTGGTGAGCAAGATACAAAAGATGTTTGAGTATGGCCTAAGAAATAGTTTTCTGTGCTCAATGCAATAGTCACATAAGTTTTTCAAGTTTTAATCCCTAAGCCTAGTCAAGTCAGCGTAAAATTGTGTTCCTTGTGCTTCTAATAGTAGATACTTATCTACCACATACTTGATTCATATCTCAAAAACTATACAAGGTCTCAAAAGTCTACTCGAAAACAAGAGAAATATAATATTTCTTTCGCCAGTAACCTAACTTGGTCTCAAAGGGGTTAGTTTCCACTCATAACAACTATTTTCTATCCCTTATTCATATGATAATTTTTTTTGGTGCTTTAAAAATGTAGGACTAACACAAATGTAAATATATAAATGCAAATGTAGGGGTTTTGATTTTTCCAAGTGAGTTGTCATGATTCGAGATCATCTAGTAACCAAAACATAATTATGAGATTATCTTAGAAAAAACAAGTATTAATCCAGTTCTATGAATCATGACTGCTTTCAGAATTATTAACCATTAAAACTATGCAAGGTGTAGAGAGATCTTAAAACAAGGCCAATACTTAAACTCTTATAGTAAAAATATTGCTCACTTCATGCTATCATAGATAGAAAAAGATAGATCACTAAACATACATGTACCATAAGTAACCAGTAAACCACATAAAATCTAGAATAAGCGTGCTAGTATTTTACATTAAGGAACAAACAATCATGATATGATGAATGATGAAACTAGAAAAAAATTATTATGCAAAAAGAAATGTGTAAAAACTGAACTACAACCCAACACATCCCCCCAAACTTAAACTTTTCATTATCCCAATGAAAACTAAAAATGTAATATGGAGGAGATTTTAAAGTTAGAGAAGTTACCCAGTTATTATCTCCAAATGATTGAGACATTCATATGCTTGAAGATACTCCTCTATCTGATGCTCACATTCCTCCACAACTTTGAATCATATAAAAAGAAGATAGGAAAGAAAAATTAAGTATAGGATATGAGTTATTATGAATAAGAAACTAAAAATTGAAATGAAAAATAGAAAAGAAGAACTTGGGTTGCCTCCCAAGAAGCGCTTGTTTTAGGTCATTAGCTCGACCATCTCAATAGACTCATCGAAATTTCACTCTTGGAGGGGTAAGATAATTCAACACCCTCTTACCAAGGGCTCTTATTATAGAGGGAGTTTTAATCATAGGAGATATAAAGTGAATTATCACTTTCTCCATCTTTGTTTTCTTGGAAGTTCTTTTAGGTGGTCGAAGATAGTTTAGATTGAGTTTCTAATTATAGGCCCCATGAAAATCTGCACACCCAAAGAAAGAGAACACCTCCCATAAAAGAGAAAGATAAGAAATAAACATATTAGGTTTAATAGAGCATGTATCAAAAGATGAATCACATCTAATAAAATTAATGACGGATACCTATGAAGTTTTTTAAAAGATCACTAGTGATACTTACTTTGAATTGTCGAGAGGTACCTGAAAGTTCTAAACAAGTAAATGTGACTCCTTCTAGATCTTGTAGTGTCTCTAACTCTAGCTCAAGTGGTGGTGTATCTAAAGAAGGTGATTTTGGGACTCTGCTTCTTCTACAAAAGTCCCTACACATATATCATCAATCAATTTTATTCTTACAAATTCCATAGTATCAATTGGTTGTGTGATCAAAGGAGGTGATTCTTGGGACATTACTTCAATAGAAAAAGTCGCTACACTTTCATCAACAACATCAATAGCTTTAAAGTGGTGAAGAGTACACTAATATCAATATCATCAATAGAAGGATCAACAACATTATCAAAAATTTATAATAATATCTGTAGAAATAGGATCTCCCGTTGCACCATTAGCTCTTCAAAATCTTGTGTTGTGGTCTTCATCTGACTAAGAGTACGAGTATTTGGGTCTTGGGAGTTCTCCCACTCAAAAAGCTCATCTGGTTGCGAATGATATGGTCCATTTAATGATGAAACATCTTGAAACTCTAACGGACTCTGATTTATTTAGGAAATATGCTCAACATTTTGTATGTAGGTGTAGCCCAAATTTTGATGATCCATCTAAAATTGATTATAATATTAATGTGAGTCGGGGATCTGCTATTGGGATAGTGATTGCTCACTCTACTCTAGAATTAGCTGGGGTTGAAGGTTCTGAATTTGATAATCTCCCCAGTTATAGCCATAAGTATCAGGAACTTGCTCATATGCATCTTGATGTTGAGGTTAGAATAAGTGCTGAAGTTCCGTGGAAGAGCTAGCAGCTTTATGGCAGAAGTAACAAATAGCAACTGAATGAGACGCGCTACCACACACTCTACAAAGGAACTCAAATTGATCATCTTCTGATTCATAATTTTTACAAATGAAAGATCTTGCTCTTGCATTCATGAGTGTGAAAAATTCTCTCGAAGTCTTGCTTGACATGTTAGTGCTCATGATATCTAAAAAAATTATAAGAAAAATAAAAAAATGCATAATTAAAGACAAATAGGAAAATGAATAATGAAAAACAAGAAATAAAATATTGAAATAAAAGTAAACAAATAAATAGAAAATATATTAACAAGTCTAGAGTAATCAATATGCTAATCAACTAATGTTAATCAAAAATAATCCCCGACAATGGTGCAAAAAATTTGATATGAGCCTATAGGTATACGAGTGACATCAAGTAATAAAATATCGATCTCACAGTGACTATTAATTAAATACTAGTTAACTTTGCATAACGAATTATCTAGACAATCGAAAGGTGTTTCACAAATGCTATAAGAGAGATTGAAGTGAGGGAGAGAAGGTTGAGAGAAAGAGAGAGAAGAATTGATCTTGAGAGGGGTTGAACTTAAGAGGATGTGAGAAATAGTTTGGGAGGCAATTCTAGGATTTCAGTTTCACTATGATACTAGTTAATGTCCCTAGGCATTATTTATCTTCTTACCTCCATCCTTAAGTACATGTAGGAAGTCTAACTAAATACCGACACTATCTCGTGATGGTCATGTCGGAGTGCAATCACTATTGGTGCATGATGCTACTAAATAGAAAAGGTAACCTAGCGAGTCCGGTTAAAGGAATACCCTTGTCACTAGGGCCCCTCGATCATATAATCATTAGATTATATAAGATATTTATTAACATAGAATTAGAGAACCCATTAAACCTAATTAGATGCTTCCTTGTGTAGAATTGTCCTCCCTTTCAAGGCAATGCCCTAGATGTCCGAAAACAAGATACCCTTGTCACTAGGGCCCCTTGTTCATATGATCTAGGGCATTCCCCCTACAGGGTGAACAATCAATACACATCTACATATTTACATCATTCACACATTTCATCAAAAACATAAAAGGAACAACATATATAGAATATGACATAAACACTTCATTGGATAAGAAAAATGTCTAAATACATAGTTTATACATCACATCACATCATAGTTACTTCCTACATCCTAGATTAATAGAATCTACTATATTACAAGAAAGATATAACCAAGAGATAATAAAAATAGTATCTACAACTCAAAACAAGGATTGAGAGAGAAGAGAATGCTTATCGGTATATCGCGGGTCTTCTAGGTTGGACTTCTTGCTCCGGAGGTAGATGGATCATTGAGATGATGAAGATGGCCTCTCTAGGGTTTCCCCCTAAGGGGAAAACCCTTTCCCAAGGAGAGGGACAAAGTCCCAAATCCAAGATGAGTCAAAGAATGAGGTTCTTGACCCTTTTATACCTCCTTCAAACTGCCCAGGAAAACCAGAATTATAGAGGTCCGATAAACCAAATTTTTCACCCCTTAAACCTAGTTTTCTCATAAGTAGCCATGAATCAAAGTTGTATCCCTTGAAATTATCTAAAATTTGATATTTGCATTAAGCCCTGGCTCCAACCGAGACGAAAGTTATGGTGGTTCAAAATTTGGTCTACAGTCTGGGCAGAGGTTCAATGAAGTCGCGGTTGGGAGGCACAGTCGTGCCTTATAACATGGCTAGACCCTGATTTTGTTAGCTAGAGCCCTAGAGCCAATCATTTGATGATTGTATTTTGGACTAATTGTATCATATTCTATATAAATAAAGACATTTGATTTTTGGTTATTATACTTACTTGTATTGGTGCCAAATAAACTAAGTATAATAACGTCCTTGAGTAGACGGTTCTCACCTATATCAATCGGTTAGTTGAACCGATAGTGAGATGATATAGGGAACACTACTCTTAATCATTTCTAGTCGAGTATTAATATTCAGGGACAATGTTAATGCAATAAGACTAGCATGTAGGTCAACTCGATGACTTGATCTCACAAGTCATGGATATAGAGATATCAAGTTGACACATGGGTATGCATTAGAGAATGTATACTGAATGACCCGCCATGAGAAAGTATCATGGATCGTTATATGAGTGTCATATACTTTCTCATGTGGCTATTAGTATGACTACTAGTCCTTAGACCTGAAGTCACCATGGTTCCCTACATAAGGAGTTATGTACTTTGGTTTCGTCAAACGTCACCCGTAACTGGGTGGACCATAAAGGCGATTACTGGGTATGTAACAAATTATGCGGAGGGATGTGAGTGATGTAGATGAGATCTATCCCTCCTATATGACGGGAGAGACATCGGTATTCTTGATAGAGTGAGACCACGAAGTGCATGGCCATGCCCAAATGAGTCAATATAGGATATTGAGCTCATTTGATTGAGTGAGTCTACTTGGAGTTCAAGATTTAGATTGATTAGAGGATGACACGGTCTATGTCTCACATTGATCAATCTAGATTTCTAGGATAGAAGGACACTTGTCATATATTGTGAGGAGTCACAATTAGTAGTCACAAGGTGATGTTGGATCTCAACATTCTTGTAACTTGGGTAGTAATGATGTATTGCTAGATACCGCTCATTACTTATGTTTCTAAATGAGTTTAGGGGCATTACCAACGTTACAAGAACCTATTGGGTCACACCCGAAGAACAAGTGGATGGAGATTAGGTTCATATGAAGAATCTAGAGGATTAGATTCATTTGATGAATCAAATTGGATTAAGAGTAATCCTAATTGGGCTAATTGAGTTGGACTCAAGTTGATTCATATGTTCAATGAGTCTAATTTAGATTATGACTTATTGAATCAATTTAATTAAATGAATTAGATTCATTATATTAAATTAGCTTTAATTAAATGGTTGGATTAGATCAACCATGAGAGAGATTAAGTCAAGTTTGACTTGACTTGAGAGGAAGATGAAGAGTCAAGTTTGACTTGACTTTATGCCACCTCATTGGTGAGTTGGCATTAAGTGGACCAATGATGATGCTCCACATCATCATGGTTACTTAAGTGAAGTGCCACCTCATGGGAGTTACCAAGAGTTGTGACTCTTGGTATCCCATGGAGGTTACAAACCACTTAATTAGATGAAAAGAGTTTCATTTTGCAAGAGTAACTCTCATTCAAGTGATCTTCCTCCTAAGCTCTCTTCTTGCTCCTTCTCTTCTTTTGGTCGTGGGTTTTCAAGCAAGGGAGAAGAAAGGAGAGTGAATCTAATCCAAGAAAAAAGGTTAGTGAAAGTCACATAGAGATTTTAGAGGAGTGTGTTCTCTTCTTTTCCTTTCTTCTTCTTCCAATCCTACCCGAGAGCCCTAGAGAGTGCTAGCACACTTGTGGTGCTCTCTTCTCCATCCTTGAGTGTTAGAGAACACTTCTTGTTCGTGTGGATGTCACTAGAGAGTTGTCTACGTTGACAACTTCGAGATCCGGCGTACCGTTGGACGAGCGGGATTTACGAGGGCACGCTTCAAAGGTATAAAATGTTTTTCCTTTGTAGATCTACTGTAGATCATAGTTTGAAACTCGTACTCGTATTTTTTGAAATCTATCCTTCGCACGAGATCCAGTGGCATGGGTGATTCGAGGTTTCCGCGACGCGAAAAGCGGTTTTCGCGGCCCGAAAATCCCAACAGATTTCTCTCTATAGAACCTGAAGCAAAGTTGTATATCTTAAAGTTAGCTATGTTTTGGTATAAAGTATAGTCATTTCAAAATAAGTCTGCAGTCTGCCCAAGATTCAACACAGCCTTGTTTTCACGTGACACGACCTCGTGTTCTCCGTCACAAGTCCATGTGAAAACACACAGCTAGGGCCTTCCTTAGATTTGGAAGAATGGCACGGTCTTGCCTTTTGGCACGACCTTGTGTTGCTTGGCCATGAGAAATTGACACGGTCGTGTGAATTCCACACGGTCACGTGGTTGGTTACTCTACTTTGTGGCACAGTCGTGTGGGTTGACATGGCCATGACGTTCTTCTCCACTGGGGACTAAGAATGTGGCATGGTCGTGTGGATTCCATAAGGTCGAGCCATTTTTCTTCGTTTGTTCTCAAAGTCACTTACCAACGTCATTTGTGCTCTAAAAGTGTGTCTTGTCAACAAAAAAACACACAAAGAGCAGATTTTTTATAAAGAAGAGTAATTATGCTAAAAATATGATAAGAGATGTAAAAGTACATAATTCAAATGTAAATAAAGTACATGATTTTGTGTTAAAATATACATAAAAATGTATATAATTTATGCATATCAATTCACTTTTCTATTGATAGAATTCATTTTTGAAGTGAAAATGGTATTAAGACGTGCTTCAAAGAGATCAAAGAAGAAGAGTAGAGCATGGCCGTGTGGAAACACACGGCCATGGCTCCATATCCGTAGGTAAGTAGCACACAGCCATACCAAAGGGCATGACTGTGCCACTCCACCAAAGCACAACCAAGCTTGAGTCGTGTGGTTTCACACTGTCGTGCCAGATTTCTTGATGAGAAGCAAGGTCGGGCCATGCCAAATCTCTAGAGCCAATCTAAGGTGTGGCAGTGCCTTTCCAGCCAAATGGATTCACACCCTAGCCATGCTAAAAGGTATGGTCGTACCATTCCTGTAGAGCATCTTCAAGCTCTAGTCATGCCAAAAGGCACAACCATGACATCGGCCGTGTGCAGGGTCATGTCCAGCTCTATAAAAGGGAAGTTCTTCCCCTTTTCAAGGGAGGAAGGTTCTCCCTCTTGGGAGACCGATCTTGGTCTAGATCTACACCCTTTTTTGCTCTAATCGAAGAGCCAAAGTTGTTTTTGTCATCTCGTTTGACTCCAAAAGTATAGAATTGGATTTGAAGATCACTCGATGTCTTGGATAAGCTTTTCTCCCTCTTCTCTTTAGATTAGGTTTTAGCTTTCAATTTTAATGTCTTTGGATTCATCTCCTCTTGTCATGGAGTAGATCTCATTGTTCTAGGATCAAGGGAGTAGTTGTAATCTGTAATTGATGTTTACTTTTTGGATTTATCGATTTCCTATCCATATCACATGTCTATGCCTTGTATTCATTTAATCTTATGTGTGTATAAAAATCCTATGCTTAGATCTCATGTCTGAATGAATGTTTATATTATTTTATTCTCCCCATAGAGGGGACGCTCTAGATCATATGATCAGGGGGCTCTAGTGACAAGGATATCCCTTGAACTAGACATCTAGAGTATTACCTTGAAAGGGAGGATAATTTTCACAAAAAAGTATTGTATTAGGCTTAATGGGTTATTTTTGTAGGATCGAACGAGTACGATAGAGGGGGGTGAATATCGTACTCTTTTAATAAACTTTTCTTTTCATATTTTAAAGATAATCAGAATATGCAGCGGAAACTAAAAGACTCAGTTCAGTTACTTGGTTCGAAACCTAGGTCGACTCTTATTCCAAGGCCCGCGATCCTTAACCGCACCGATGGGCAATCCACTAAAACCTTATTTTTGAAAACCTCGGAAAGAAGCAGTGCGTACATTATGCAAGATAGTAACACCCTACTATCTTGTAAGATTTTAAGTACAATGCAAGTTTAAATAAATGTACCGAAAATAATAAAAGACGAAGCTTGGTCGGCACTTCTCAATGGAGCAGCTTATGAGTTGTAGAGAAGTAGCACGATCAGCAGAAGATTGCACAGATATGAATTTCGAACCAAACACACTCAGCCTTGGACCTTGAGCTCTCTTTTATAAGAACCGTTGATGTTCGATCGACCGAACCAGCTCCCTTCCATCTTCGCTGAGATCTGATGTTGATTCGATCTTTGGCATTAAATGATCATTAAGGGTTCGGAAGACTGATTCTTCTTTTCGGTCGACCAAACAGTATCCTTCCCTGTTCGTTGAGATTTGTCGAGATGTGCACTTAATGCCGCATTGATTAGATGATTGTTCGGTTAACCGATCCATGTGTTTGGTCAACCAATCAGCATGCTTTCCTTCTACTTCTGATCGATCTGAAATGTGTTGAGTTATCAGGGTTCGGTCGATCAATCATATGGTTCGATTGACCGATCAATCTTTGATCGGACTCCATTTTAGTCTAAACTTGTATCTGCTCTGAGTTGGCCTTGTTCGGTCGACCGATCCTCTAGTTCGGTCGACCGATCAAGCAAACCTACAAAACAGTGTTAGAAAATAATCCTGCAAAATAGATGTTAGCACAGTAATAATAAATGCATGAATAATAATAATAGATAGTTCATTTGTCTTGATCTTAACTTGGAAACCTTCCCGGTTTCTTCAGTTGGATCAACGATCTTAGGTTGTTCCTTTTAGGAACACGACCTCATTGTTGCTCCTCCAATTGCTTACCTCAACTTACCTGCCAAACATTGGTCCTCTAGACTTGTTTGGACTTTTTCTGCTAGTGTCTGATCACCTGATCCACTAAGGCCTTTCTTGCAATACTACATTAGCCAGCAACAATAATAGTAATATAGAATCGTATGGTAAAACTAAACTTAGAATCACCAAGATCTGTTGGTCCGTTCGACCACGCGCGGTCGACCGAAAACCAATCGATCAACCTTGCTTGGAGTTCACTTCTCATTACCTAAGGTTATCTCCCCTAGGATTTTCACCATCTGGTTTCACTCACCAGAACCTAAGGTTACCCACTCCTTAGGGTTTTCTCCACTTGGCTTCACTCACCAACACTCAGTGTTCGGCTACCCAAGGATTAGGTCCTCCAGACTTATCCACCTGGCTTCAACGATCTACCGAGATTTCCCTTGCCTCAATATTCAGCTACCCAGGGATCAGGTCCTCCAAACCTATTGAATCCACTTGGCTTCCACGATATACTGAGATTTTCCTTGTCTAGCCTACAACTAGGACTTCCTTTGCCTAACCGCAGTTAGGACTAGTCACTCGATTGACTTCCCACCCTTGCCTAGCCATGACTAGGAATTCCCATGATCAAGCTCAATTAAACATACTTAAATATATTTGTTAGACATTAAAACCTTGGAGGTCGATTGCACCAATAATTTCTATATCTATGTTATTAAGTGTTAGTGTATCTTTGCGGTTGTATGACCGAAGGACTCTAGTGACAAGGATATACCTTTAATCAAACTTCTTAGGTGACTACTCATACTTGGTAGCATAAGATATTGATAGAGGTAGCACTCTGTTACAATCGTTGCGGGGTAGTGTCAGTATTGAATTAAACTTCCTACATGTGAATAGGGATAGAGGATGGGTATGTAATAGGTAATTCTTTGTACAATGATTAGCATCATAATGAAACTGAGCTCCTAGAACGCTTTCTTTGACCATGTTCCTCAACCATTTTCTTTACTAGCTCTCTCTTTTTCCTTACTTTACTTCTCTCTACTTTAAGTGCATAGATTCTCAAATGCAATCATTTATCTAATTAACTATGATTGGTCTCTAGTGCTTATATCTAATTCCTATGGGTTCAATATCTTTTATTATTTGATGATAATCGTGCACTTGCGGATTGTACATATCAAGTTTTTGGTGTCGTTGTCAGAGATTGCACATATAACATTAGTAGACAAACGCTTGAGTTAGTCTGAACTTTATTTTTACTTTTTCTTTTTGTAAATATATTTGCATTTTATTTTTGTATATATCTTTGCATTTCTTTATTTTGATTTCTGCATTTCAATTTTTGCAACTTAATTTCTGTACTTTCAATCTTTGGTATTTGGTTTTATTTGGTCTTGCTCTTGTATGTGTAGATCTAATCCTGTAGGAGAATTATTACCTATTTAATCCTGAGATTGATTAGATATTTCATAGAAGAAGAAACTAGAAGAAACAACAAGAAGAGCTAGCAAAATTTGAAATGGTAAACAAACCTCTCAAGGATTATGTAACACCTTATACTCGTGGGCTTCAATCTAGCATCACCAGACCATCCATTAAAACCAATAATTTTGAGATAAATACTATGGTAATTACTATGGTGTGACAACATCAATTTGGGGGTGGACCACATGAAGATCCAAACCAACACCTGGAGGTTTTCTATGAAATATGCGGGACCATGAAGATGAATAGGGTCCCACCAAAGGCAATGAGATTAATGCTATTTGGTTTTTCTTTGTGGGATAGAGCTAAGATATGGCTCACTTCCTTACCAGCCAATAGTATTACATTATGGGAGTAATGTGAGCAATTATTCCTTGACAAGTTCTATCCACCAAGAAAAACAGTATATATTCAAAATTTGATTGCCAGCTTTAGGCAAGCTGACACAGAATCTTTATATGAAGCTTAAGATAGATTCAAAAATATGCTCATATTATACCCACACAATGGCTTGGAAAATTGGTTAGTGCTTCACATATTTTATAACGGCATCAACTATCACACTAAAGTGTCTCTACACTTTGCAGCTGGAGGAGCACTAATAAACAAAAGTTTAGAATAAGCCAAAGATATCATTGAAAGTGTGACTCTTAACCACCACTAGTGGGCATCAGAGCAAAGTGGAAGCTCCTTCACTGGAAACCCAATGAAGGCATCATGCAAATTTAATGTTGATGCATTAACACTAATGTCAACAAAAATGGATGCCTTAACAAAGAAGCTTGAATTAATAGGGACCGGTATGGTAAATGCCATTGTACGAATATGCGACTCTTATGGAAGTATGGAACATGCATAAGAAGCTTGCCCACTTGGGATCATCTCTTCTCAACTTGAACCAACTGAGCAATGTGATGCTATAGCTATTTTCAACCTAAGGCAAAACAACCCATACTCCAACACATATAATTCAGGCTGGAGGAACCATTCAAATTTCTCCTACAAAAATAATCAAGACCAAGGCAACCTATGGGTTAAAGGTAAAGTTACCAACTGGGGCAACAACAAAGCTATTCACAGCAACAACAAGGCTATCAATAGTCCCGAACTAAAAAGTTGCTTGAGGAAACTCTTGCGGTACAATTGGAAATGAAAAATGACATCAAGAAACTCACTCAAAGGATGGAAAATTATGAAAAACATCAGAAGATTCTTGATAGCCTAATAGCACAGATAGCTTTATCATCCTCACGAGCACCAGGAGTTTTTCAAGTAAACCATATGTAAATCATGTTAAGCATTGCAATAGAATTAAGCTTTGGAGTAGACGGACCTTGGGGAACCCCCAAGTGACTGCTCCCAACAAAGGAATTGATACCTATGGAGAGCCCTCTCCTTCCTCATCTCATGTTTGTGACACTCACGAAGAGGAGGAGAGTACTGTGTAGGTTAAAGAGCTTTGGTCAAAGCCAAGCAAATTTTTTCCCTCAAAGATTAACCAACACCAAAAAGGATGAAGAGTTTAGCAAGTTTCTAGAGAAAATCAAAGAACTTTGCATTAAAGTTCCACTCATAGATGCATTGGACCAAATGCCAAAATTTGCCAAGTTCTTGAAAGAGATCATGTCAAACAAAAGGAAGAAGGGAGGTTACAAGATGGTGGCATTGACGGAGGAGAGCAGTGTTGGATCATAGAGTTTGCTAGAGGAGGAGGATGAGGGGGGGGGGGGTGTTGAATAGCGATCTTTATGCATTTGAAAATCAATTTGAGTATCCAGCGGAAATAAGGAAAGTAAGGGCAACACTAACACAATCAATTTTACTTGGTTCGGAGCCTTCGTTGACTCCTACTCCAAAGCCCGCACTCGTCGAGTGCTTTCGTTGGCCAATCACTAATAATTCATAAAAATTATTACAAAATAAGTATAGGAATTATTAAACTAATACTGAAAATAAGAAAAAGGAAATGATTCGCAGGTTGTCGGAGAAGTCTTGTAGCGTCGCAGGAGCATAGCGCAACAGAGCAGTTGTAGAAGAAGTTGTTATTTTGAAGCTTTGGTGGAGGCCTTCTTTTATAGGAGTGCTCCGGGCGCTCGGATCCCTTTCGGGCGCTTGGACCGTGATGTTGTCAGACCAATCAGCGCACTCCTAGCTGTCAGGATAGAATTTGCCTTCCAGACACCCAGACCAATTCCGAGCGTCCAGGCCACCATTTTCCAGAAACTCATTTTACTGCAAGAAAATGTTAGTCCGAGGTAAAATAAAAGTTATACTACCCTACAAAATAGAGTAGTAATTAGATTCTATCTCCCCGAGACCAGAACTTAGATTTTCAAAATAGTTCTAAGTTGGATCGACGCCTAAGTTCCCTAACTGGGAATGCGTCCTCACCAAGAGTCACTCCCCTCAAATGGCTTACCTTAACTTACCTGTCAGACATTCGGTCAACCCGTTGACCTGTCTGGACTTCGTGCCAGCTATCCAGTTATCCTGTTGACCTAGCTAGACTTCATGTCAGCTATCTGGTCAGCTCGTCAACCTAGCTGGGTTTCGTGCCAGCTATTCGGTCGGCTCGTCGACCTAGCTAGGCTTTGTGTCAGCTATTCGGTCGGCCCATCGACCTAGCTAGGCTTCGTTCCAGATATCCAGTCAACCTGTTAACCTATCTGGACATCTCCTGCACACTCACTCAAAGTGTTAGATCACAACAAATCAAACTTAACGTACTTTATTATTCATCAAAACCTGAGTTAGACCGTTAGTGCTAACCGCACCAACAAGCAGCTCCCTACTGCTAGATGTTGTGCCCCTACAGCTCCAAGATCCGAGAAGCTTTTCTATCCCTTGCAAGATAGGGATCACCAGTATTAATAAGGCCTTTTGTGATTTGGGAGCGACTGTTAGCCTCATTCCTTATTCAATTTGTAATAAATTAGGTCTCAAAAACTTTTAACTCACTACTATGACATTACAACTAGTGGATCACTCATGCAGGTATCCTATGGGTATTATTGAGGATGTACTAGTAGAGGTGGCAGGGTATTATTGAAGATGTACTAGTAGAGGTGGTTGGTTGTATTATATCCACTGATTTTTCATGCTAGACATGGAGGAACATCCTAAGATCCCAATAATTTTGGAAAAGTCATTCCTCGCTACAGCAGGAGCTATCATTGATGTTAAAAATCATAAACTATCTCTAGTGATAGGTGAGGTAAGGTTAGAATTTGATCTATCTAAATCTCCTAGTCATATCTCTATACTTCTTAGTAACTGTAGCAGGGTAGAACCCAAGGATTTCTTTTTTATTTGCTTTCATTTTTCTTTCTTTATCAGTTTATCTAATGTTCTTTAATTTTGTTTTCAGGTTTATTATAGTCTCCATGAGCTGGCTATAATTCTCCCATGGGCGTGGAGGAACCGGTGAAGATAGAAAGGAGGAAAGCCATGAAAAAAACTTAACAAGACACACCTCAGGAACCGGCCATGTCTACTCTCCGGGAAGAACAAGGCATGGCCATGTCATTTGACATGATCCTGTCAAGTTGGCCGAGAAGATTCAAGTTACGACCGTGTCATTTGACATGCCCATGTCAATCTGATCGAGAGGAGTCAAGGTGAGGCCGTGTCAAATAACACTGCCGTGTGACATTGGCAAAGAGTAATCAAGCTACGGTCGTGTCATTTCGCATGGCTGTGAAAAGTCATGCTTGAAAAAAGAGCATAGCCGTGTCATTTTGACACCATCATGCCTTACAAACCGAGCTAAACACGGCTCAACCATGCCTTATAGGCATGGTCGTGGGAGGCGAGCATGCCACCACACACCCCCTTCTCTTTTTCTCCCCCTTTCTTTCTCTCCAAGAAACCCCTCTTATCTTCTCATCTCCAAGCTTCCATCTCCAAGATCTTCTTCAGTCCCTCAACATCTCCATCTCAATCTTCTTCCTTAAGGCTTTTCCTTTCCTAAGATCTCTTTGCTCATAGATCCAGATATAGATCTAAATCCAAAGAGTCTCTCCTTTCTTCTTCTCCAAGATCTTCTCTACTCTTCCTTCATTCTCCAATAATCATCCCCTCCAACTTTCCTTTAACCATGTCTAACATTTTGAAAAGGATTTGTCGTGGAAGTTGTGGATCTAGTGGAGGTGATGATCCGAGGAAGGACAAAGGAAAAGGAAGTCTTCTTCCAAGGACAAGGGTAAATGAATCTCACGCGACAAAGGTAATGACAATGAATATGGTATTGTTTTTAGAAATTATGAGCAAAAATCTAGATTTGATTCTCTCGTTACCTATAAATTAGTTTGCACTAGATATTTGGACCCTACTACTATGGAAGTCATGGGGATTAAAGAGGACATAGATTGGTTAATTGGTGCTTTTGACTGGAACGACATGATGTACTCGTACTAACCAACTTATCCCCGCCTTATGCTAGAGTTTTTGAGCTCACTAGATACCCACTTTTCCTCCAATGAAGACTATATTAGTAAAATCAACTTTAGGATGATGAATCAAGAATTTTAGTGGACTCGAAGTGATTTTAACAATTATTTTGGTCTACCTATAGGGGGATCTTGCAAGTTTGACTATAATTTTAATAGCAATGCTTTTTGTAATTCAATTATTGGACTTAATGAAACCTATGATCACCCTTCTCGTTCTAAAGTTTCTCACATGCAAAATCCTGTATTTCGATACCTCCATCATGGAATGAATAAAACCATTTTCGGTAGAGAAGAAAGTGATGGGGTGGTTATAAAGGTGGAGCTTTATTTGTTTTGGGCAATGCTAAATAAATCTGACTTTGATATTGGATTCTATTTTTTGCAAACACTTGCGAAGTCTGGGAAGGAAACTTTGGGATCAATTGTCTTTGGCGAGATGATAACTAGATTGCCTTAAATTTAGATTGTGAACTTGATGGTTTGGAAGTTACTTATGGCAATTACAAAATCGATATTGATGCATGCCTTGCAATGAGAATGATATGTCTGGATGAGAATGGTTTTACCTTTCCCAAGAGGGATGGATTTTCATTACCTCTACCATGTCCCAAACGTACCATAATTCATAACCCTATCAACTGGGTGATTACAAACATAGCTCCTAATTTTGCCTTCGCCCCTTTAGAGTATCATGAACCCTCGTCATTTGGACACTCACATCACCCAAAACAAGCTAGGCATTCTTTTACTTATGGTATGAGTCCCTCTAGATTTCATTTCCCAGATTTTTCTGCCTCTTTGATTCGCTTCATGAGAAGCAAAGTGCCCAACAACACATGTTGGAGGGTCACTTCAAATTGTCTGATGATCAATTCCAAGAGGTACGTGATCATTTTCAATCTATGAGGAACTTTCAAGGCCAAGTGGCTGATTTTATTCGTGACTATGACACTGATCAAGAGAGGATGAATGATTTTAGATGTTCCATGGACATAACTAGATAGTAGATGACTACTCTTTTCCAATACCATGACCACATTGGCTATTTGCTTGGAATGCCTAGATTCCCTCCTGGACCTCCTCGATATCGAGATTTTACTCACTCCTACCCTTCCCCACCCCCTCGAGGCCCTGCTTACCCTCCTCCACCTCTCCATCACCGTATTGCTTTTTATCGGGATGATGAAAGATTTAAGTCTAGGGGGAATTGTACATAGAGTTATTTCATTCGCATTTCAGTTTATTTGAGTTGCATTTTGCTTGTCTTCATGTTAGTTTTTACATTGAGTGTTATTTTCTTTATTTGTCTTAATTATCAATTGCTTTGACTATCTTGTCGATTGTTTTTATGGCATTTTAAGAACATCAATCTTCACCTTGCTGCTGGCTTGTCCAATAGACAAATTGCAAGCATGTTTATTTCTTGATTCATGCTATTGTGAGAGATAATGCTAGTATATTTGGTGAACTTCTTGTCTCTATCTCTAGTAGCATGAAGTGAGCATTATATTGTAATAAGATAAATTTGGGTGTTGGCCTGATCTTAAGGGTCTCATTTTCACTCTACTTAAGCTTGAATAGTAGATAACTCTAGAATAATCATGATTCATCCAATTTATTTAGTACTTGAGTTTCCATAGTGATTTCTTAGACTACATCTCAATTACTAGATGATGCGCATATCATGTAAGTTTGTTTGGAAAAATTAAAATATCTCTACATTTGTTAGTGCTACATCTAAAGCATCTAAAAATCTTAGTGATAAATTCAAAGTGTTGCACAATACAATTACTTTGAGGGAAAAAAAAGCACAATACAATTACTTTGAGGGAAAAAAAAAGAAAAATAAGGGATATAAAAAATAGTTTTGCAAGTGGAAAATAGTAAATTACCCCTTTGAGACCGAGTTAGATTATTGGGGAAATAAATGTCATGTTTCTCTTGATATCAAGCACACCTTTAAGACCTTGTGTAGACCAAGAAATATAAACCAAGTTGTGGCAAGTAAGTGTCAATCGCTGAGTGCATGAGGAATTCATTCGAATGATGACTTGATTGTGATTAGGGATTGAAACTTGAAGACCCTGAAGAGCTTAGGTCACTTAATGTACTATGCAAGAGAACTTATGTTTAGGCTATGCTTAGGTTACTCTATGATCATGCTCACCAATAAAACTAGTTGATAGCGTTGGACGGATACACTAGAGATTATGATGCATTATATGATTGCAGCATTTTACTTGAGGATAAGTAAAGGTTCATGTCTGGGGGTGTGATATGTGTAGATTATATATACTTTTATGCATGCTTTAATGCACATTCACTTGGTTTCTTTGTGTATGTTCTATGCAATTTCACCCCTCTTTATAATTTTTCAGCATAATTATTCCTTTTGTTGTATATATGCTCTTTGTTCACTTTTCTATTGGCAAGATGCATTTTTAGAGTGAAAATGATGTTAAGACATGCTTCGGAGAGATCAAAGAAGAAGAACAGAGCGTGACTGTGTGTTTTCACATGGTCGTGGCTCCACACCCATGGGCAAGCAGCACATGGCCGTGCAAAGGGCACGATCGTGCCACTCCACCAGAGCAGAATCAAGCTTGGGTCGTGTGGTTTCACACGATCGTGCCAGATTTCCAGATGTGAAGTAAGATCCGGTTGTGTCAACACTACAAGAAAATTGGGATTCTACAACACTTAAACAACAACGTTTTTTTTAAAAAGCGTTGTCTATTTCATTATTTTCTTATTAATAGACAACGCTTTTCTAAAACCCATTGTCTATTAGTGATTTTTATGGGTCAAAGACAACGCTTCGTAAAAAGCGTTGTCTATTAGCCTTTTTTTTAGTGTCTACGACAATGATTTTTAAAAAGTGTTGTCTACTATCAAGTTATCATCTCAATCTTAAGTGATCTAGACCGCTTATCTCAAGATCTGACGGCTAGATCTTCATCCATCTTCATCACAATATGGACGACCCAGATTAAAGGAGGAGAAAACTTCGTTTCCTTTTACCCATGCGACGACACGGTGCTGGTGATTCCTTTCTGTTAGCGACATCTCCTCTCGCGCTAGGGCACGCGCCCTCCCACCGTCGGCCGTCTCTTCTTCCTCACCACCGGTCGGTAGCTCTTTCTTCTCTTCACTGCTGCACAGACCCCTCTCAAGAATCGGGAAGTGCGGTGGTGGATTTCGCTTGCGATGACGACGCCCAACAACCTTCCCAACGGCGGCCACCACCAGCGCCCACACCCTCCGCCCGACCCTCGGAGGCAGCGCCACTACCTCGGCACGCCCATCGCCACCCCTTTCTCCTCCTCTTCCTCCACCGCCTCCTTTAAGGGTTGCTGCTGCTGCCTATTCCTACTCCTCACCTTCCTCGCCCTCCTCGCCGTCGCCGTCACTCTCGTCATCGTCCTCGTCCTCAAGCTCAAGAAGCCCTAGTTCGACCTCCAGTAGGTGGTCGTGTAGTACCTCCTCGTCGCCCCAGTTTCAGCTGAATCAGGATGAAAGTTGAATAGATAATGGTTGAGATGGAAAATGACAGCGGCATGATCGGTAGCTGGCTGCCTCCAAATCCAAGCTCGAGAACCCTATTGTCAAGCTCTTCGACTAAAGATTTTGTCTCTAGATCGTTACCAGCTTTCTTGGTAGAGAATGGAAATTTGGGGCTTTCATGGAACCCTGGAAACCAAACGGTGGGTGTGAGCTCAAAAACAGAAGGTGAGGTTAGAACCAATTGATCATTAATTGCCTCTCGCCTCAACCAAAGTTGTTTGGTGACTCTAAATCAAGCTCAATTGGAGGGCTTGCACAGAGGATGGCAACAAGAAAAGGTTTCAATGTTCCAAAGCTTGATACAGCCAACATTCCATCCACTAGCACAATTTCATCCTTGGAAATTCCTTTGCCTTATCTGACAATTCCATCGGGTCTCAGTCCTACCGCATTGTTCGAGTCTCCAGCTTTATTTTCAGATATATCGGTGAGATGCTACCCCCGCCATTACCTTGTATTTAGTAGTGAATTCAAGATGCATGTATAAATTCTAATGGATCTAGTTTAGAAAAAAATGTGGAGCTTTTGTTTCAATCTTATCCAACAATCACAAAGTTGTTGATGCTAAATAGTCTTTGATACTTCTTTCTTCAAACTTGTAGATATGACATAGTTTTCTTTAAAAAAGAGTTCAAGAAAATGGATTTCACCCAATTATCATACTGGCTTTTCCTATGATTAATGGCATGAAGCCATTGAATTGGTAGTGATATCTATATCTTGTTATCATCACTATAGACACCTCTTGAAATTGATACATAAGTGTCATATTTCTAGGATCAACCACCTCCAGCCATAGGCAAACTTGAATTTTTGGAGTATCTTTCTTCAAACACAATGCATGCCTCATGTTCAGCAGCGTTTGCAAAAAGTGAATACAACATATTTGAAGACATCTCTGAAGCACTTACTTTCAAGACTCCTTTAGAATCCGATTCACATCACTCTAGATTGGTGAGGAAGGTAATATGATGTAACTTCTTATGAATTCATACTTTTCTCTTGAATCATTTTGTATATTTATAATGCCCTATGGAAATTGGTATTCCAGGATGAGTTTGTAGCTGGATGCAGGAATAGCTAATGTATTGGATTTCATAAAGAATGAAATAGATTTTTGTGGCTAGACCTTTCCTTTCTAACAAATGTCCATATTAATGTTACTTTTTTCGTTACTGATTCAGCTTGATCTACCAAGCATTGAAGGGGATGTTCATTATTTTTAAATAATATAGTCTGTAGATGTATCTTACTGTTGCTTTTTCAATAGACGAGGACTACTTATTATCTTGTCAAACATTTGACAATGAGAAGGAATTTTAGTAATGCGAGAAGAATATATCTATGTGATTTATAGCATTAATATGCCTGTTAAAGAAATGTAGCCAGTAAAATATAAAACCAATCCAAGATATCATTCTAGGTTCTATGTATAGAATCATGTGTGGCTTTGGTTGCCTTTTTTCTTGTGCACTAATTTTCCTGCCAAAGATCCATTTCTTTCTTCTGTCTTTCTCAATCCAAATTTTCTCATTGCTGTATGGTGTGAACTGTGACCTTTGTTTTCAACTTTAAGAGTGAAAATTTCTTTTGCATAATACTGATGGTATTCTTTTCTGTGGCAGATACACAGTGGTAGGTGTTTTGTCCCAGTTTCAAGCCGACAATCTTTTTTGATCAGTATATCTAGTAGAAGTAAGCATGCAGATCGTTGTCTTCGAGGACGACTAGCTATTTTGTGCTTTTTTTGTTTTAAATTTGAATGTCACTATCTACTTTGAAACAGAACTATTTAGTTTTTGTGTATAGTTGAATTCTCCTGTAAATACTAATACTTTGTAATTGAATTCTATTGTTTTGGTACGAGTTTGAAATCATTAGTTGAGCTAATTAATGTTATTTTATATGTCAAATTCAAATCTAGACATGGTAAAAGAAAATTAATAGTTTTGTAAATATAAAAAAATAATTTTGTAAATAGATTTTTTTTTATTTTAAAAAGACAACGCTTTTAAAGCGTTACACAAGTGTTGTCTTTGCCAAAAACAACAACGCTTTTAAAGCGTTGCTTCCTTTGACCAAGTTTCTCAACCATTCTCTTTACTATCTCTCTCTTTCTCCTTACTTTACTTCTCTCTACTTTAAGTGCAAAGATTCTCAAATCTCAATCGTTTAGTTAATTTGTTGTGATTGGTCTTTAGTGTTTTTATCCAATCTCTATGGATTCGATATCTTTTATTACTTGATGATAACCATGTACTTACGGATTGTACACATCAATACACCACATACATACAATGATACACTTATGTAGACATGATTGAAATATAAAATTTTAAGTAAATAAATTTACTCTAGGTATACCTGACGGATAACGTGGAGTGGAAAGGGCATCAACCAAGCGATGCTCGGAAACCTCGCCTCTTTTCATATCCATGCCGAGAACTCCTCAAGACGACTTTGGAAGTCACAAATTTCATCTCCATGAAACGTACTAGCCTTGCGTGCGAAGATGAATTATCTGAGAGAGGGATCTTGGATTGATTCATGTTTGGCAACCAAAGTAACCCAATAACACGAAATGAGATAAACAACGACCTTATAGCCTCTGTCCAGAAGGTGTAAAACCTATTGTCGATGTGGGACAATAAGTTCAGGATATCAAATGCCCGAAAGAAGCCGACGGAAAGCTAGCCCAACCCAAACGATGGGTTGTTGTCCTCTTGTGGTCGGCGACAATGAGAGTAGGAAAAGAGAGGGGGAGAGGAAACCTAACTTTTAGGTTTTTCTTGTTCTATCATGAGTGACAAATGTGTCCTCATGTTCTCTTCTACCAAAATATAAATATATCTTTTAACATATTTAAATATGCATCCAAATTTGTTAACCTATTAACCCAATCCATGAACTTAAGTTTGGTTCAAGATCAAACCAGGTTTGGTTCAAAACAAAACCCTTGGTTCAATAGCCAAACTCTTTTAATTAAAACCAAACCAATTTGGTTTATAATTAAATCAAAGAGGGTTCAACTCATCTTCAAAAGATGTGGCTTATTCGTGCTTCCATTGCAACAAAATATCTTTCACATTTGCCCTTCATCTGGTCCAACCAAACTTAATTTATCTCGATCTAAAAATCTAATTCTCAAACTCATTTTAAGTTCTTCAAATAAACTCATGATACATGTGACCCAATAGGTTTCCAATTATATTGGTCGTACATAATTAATCATTAATTATGGATCGATCATAAGTGACACCTAGTAGTACATGACCTCTAGTTGATCAAAAAATTATCAGTTGATTCCAAAACTACTTCTAAATCTTTTAGCAACTATAGTGAGTCATGTCTTATTCCTTTCGCTCATTTTATACCCCCCACTTAGTTCAAGACATGATCTATGTATCAGTCCCCACTAGGATGATTATGTCACACCTAACATAAGTAATATTTCATCGTCCTATAAATTTAAATTACTCTACATGTGTCCAAGAGTATTGTACTCTTAACATATGCTGCTTTGGCCAAGACTTTTAGTAATAATCTTAACGAGTGACCATAGGGTATACATCTCCTCATAAGGAGCTGTGAATCTTCTGTGGGTTATCCAAAAATCTTCGGACACTTCGACTTATACCCAATATCCCAGGTCCATACCTCCAAGAAGATGCTTACTTAAGATGTTAAGTATAAGTCTTCATAACTAAGATAACTTAAATACCTCAAGTCGAAGGAAACTCAAACTTAATCTGCAATGAGATCTTCATTGAGGTATCTATAAATGTCGAGAACCATATGAAGTCTCATGGAAGGTAACTCCAATAAATTAGTCACCATAACTAACATCCACGTTTGACTCTTGACATTCCAATGTCTTCCAGCCAGTGAGGAGCAATTGCTTGAATAAAGTAAGGAGTATAACAAAATCGATGATGTCCAAACTCATCAATTCAAAAACTAGGAAAGATTTTAATACATTCATAATTACACATGCAGAGATGCTCACTAGTGTTAGTCTAGTTAATACTAATAATTGAACTTTAATTTTGATGAATGAAAAATGGTTAAAGTTAGATTCTATGTAATTTGACACTTTTACCGAGTGTGCAGTAATTGACGGGTCTAGAGGACCTGCCACAAAGATAAAACCTAGTTAAGTTTGAGGATCTGATAACTGACACAAAGTCTAGATAGGTCAAGATATGACCTGATATTTGGTAGGAAGTTCCGTCCGCAGGACCTGACAGCTAGCTTAAGTCAAGTTGAGTCTGCGGACCTTATAACTGGTAGGAAGACCAGGTGGATTAAGTGGCAAATCAAGTGACTGCAAATGGTAAAGTGAAGGAAAGTCACTGGAGGAGAGTAATCTAGTGAGGACGAGTCTGGTAGGACTTAGGCGCTGGTCCAGCTTAGAGCCATTTTGGAAGTCTAAGATGACCATGACTAGATCCTGGTTTTGATAAGACATAATCTAATTAATGATCATTTTATTTTAGTTGTGCTAACTTTATTTTATAGGTTATCTTTTGTTTTATGGATTAACGCTTTTTTGTAAGGTTAAAGTGTAAAAATTATCCTCGGATGAATAGTATCCGAGGCATCTAAGAGCTACGAGGTGGCGCCTCAGAGTTCGAATGAGGGTACCCTAGATAGGGCAAAGGCACCCTTGCGTAGAGAAACTTTGGGAATAAAAATTTGTTGTGAGAAGGTACCCTAAAGCGCATTGGAGGTGCCTCAATGCGCTTGAAGGAGTCCTCGTGCATATAATGACCGAGGACTTTGGAACTGATAAGAAGTTGAGCTTTACAAGATCATATTTTAGGTTAGACGTGCCTCGGATGAGGTTGGAGGCGCCCACAACAGTCAACAGTCCTTAAAAGCAAAGTTCGGCTAGCCACTTGAACATAATTTCTATACAAGCTCATACAATCATTTTGCCACTCTGACTTTTTTGTGCTACTGCTGTGCTACTAATCTACGATGTCCAACCACTGTCGGCAGACCAACACCATCACACAAGCTCGATCAAATTCCATTCTTCTAAGTGTTGGTAATGATTTCATTTATTGCATATTTCTTATACTTGCAAAAAAAAAGTATAGGGTTGTTACACTTTTCTATTTCTCTATTCTTGTATTTAATAACTCTACTGAGAGTTTACCGGTAGAGAATTTAGTTAATTGTCCATTGATAGGTCCGAGAGACCTGGATCATGGAGTAGGAGTTACCAAAATCCTTGTGTTCTTTCATTTATATTTTTTGTTCATTTATTCGACTACCCACTTTGTTTTAAAAAGACGAAAAAGAAAAGATTTTAAATACATGTGATTCACCCCCTCCCCTCCCCCCCCCTCCCACGTGCTCATCAGTCCTACAACTAGTTGTAATCCAATCATAAATTCTCTCATACTATGAATCATATTACAGATATTCAGTAATTGAATTGAAGATCTAATCAAACACACATAGAATATGCACTCAAATAATAAATTTTTATTTATCAAATAAATAATACATTATATAATACAATTTACCTTAAAACATCTTTCAAATATAACACATTCAAGCCCAAGCTTCTCCCCTATCATTGAGTGTGAGGGGGACTACTGTGCTGCTGAACCCAAGATTAGCCTCCCATGCAAGGGGATCTTCTATGGGGAGGGGGGATGGATGCAGCCCCCTGTTGGAGCTTATTACCTTGGGGTGAAATCTTTTCTACTTCTACTTTTCTCACTCATTTACCAACATTGACTAGTGGGAATCATTTTGCAAGGGAAGGAAAGATGGTGGATTACTTCTAGAGCCTAATGGACTGTTAGGATGTATACTAAAAGCCTAGCTTTTGGTATAAATATTTATCTAGAAATAAGAATCACATTGGTCAAATGTCTATATTTATGATAAATGTAGTTGTTCAATTAATTTATATTGTAGATAACATGGTGTGTGGTGTCACACACAGAGGATCATGTTATCAGTACCTTATAAATTATAAACAGTAGCTCACGACCAAGATGGAAAGGAACAAACCATTGGAAGGTCGTAGTGTAATTAGGTATTAGTTTATCTTAACTATATAATTACACTAGTACACTTAGAGTGTATTGAGTAGGACCATTAGAGGTCGTCTCTTTTATACTGACTTTATAAAGAGACAAAGACCTCAGTTATTATGGAAGTGTGTGCTCTTAATCCTAATATAATAACAAGCATATATATTTGATATTTATTTCTTTAATTTATCAATGGGTGAGATTTAGTTCAATAAATCAATAAGCCTGATAAGTTGGGAAATGATATCACTTATAGTGTGTGTTGTTGATTATAAAAGGAAACTGTGTCCTAGTAATATAGGTTGAGAATGTCCCCAAGAGGAGCTCATAAGGATTGTTATGTTAAACCCTGTAGGTGGACTTAGTCCGACATGACGATGAAGTTGAGTGGTACTACTCTTGGAGTTAGATATTAATTAAGTGAATTGTCAGTAACTTACTTAATTAGTGGACATTTATTATCTTAAACACAGGGAGACTAACACACTCATAATAAGAAGGAGCCCAAAATGTAATTTGGGATTGGTGCGGTAGTTCAATAATAGTTTTTTTAGTGGAATGAATTATTATTGATGAAATTAAGTTGTGTGTTCGGGGCGAACACGGGATGTTTAATTTCATCGGGAGACCAAAACCAATTCCTCCTCTCGGTCCCTATCGTAGCCTCTTGTATATAGAGATTTATACCCACCACATACCCACCTTCTTACCCATCCAATGGGGTCGGCCAAGCTAGCTTGGAACCCAAGCTAGGGCCTGTCAAGACCAAGTGGATGAGTCAAGTTGGTGGCCGGCCAAAGCTTGGGTCCCAAGCTTAGGTGGCCGGCCACTAGAGTATTAAAAGGATTTTTATTTCTTATGTGGATATCAAGGTTTTTAAAAGAGAGTTTAAAAATTAAAAATTTCCTTTTATAGCTTTCTACAAAAGATTAAGAGAAGAGATTAATCTCTTTCCTTATTTGTATATTAAAAGGATGGTTTTAATTTTTTGGTAAAAACTTTCCTTATTTGTAAATCATCTACATGTTTAAAAGAGAGTTTAAAATTTGAAATCTTTCCTTATTTGTTGATTAAAAGGTGGATTTTAAATTTTAATAAAACTTTCCTTTTTAACCATGTTCATGATTTAAAAAAGAGTTTAAAAATTAAATATTCTCTTTTATAAGTTTCTACAAAAGATTAAGAAAAGATTTGGTATCTTTCCTTATTTGTAGATTAAAAGAGATTTTAATTTTTAGAGATAACTTTCTTTTTATCCACATGTTTAAAAGAAAGATTTTAATTTATTAAATTTCCTTTTTATAAACCAATCATGAAGGGATAGAAATTATTAGAGAAATTTTATTTTAAAATTTCCGGAAACAAATTAGGAAGGTTTTAATTCTTGATTGAATTAAATTTCCTTTGCTTAGATTATTGTGGCCGACCATGTTGATTAATAAAAGAGAAATTCATTTTATATCAATTAAATTTATTTTTCATGGCAAAGGAATTAAGGAAGTTTTTATTAAAATTTCCTTATTTGTCAAGACCAAGGATTATAAAAGAGGGGGTAGAGGTGCCTTCATGACTAGAACTCTATTCTATTTTTCTCCCTCTTTTTCTTCCTTGGTGTGGCCGGTCATCCTCTCCTCCTCTCTTCTCCTTGATGGCCGAACCTCATCCTTCTTGTGGAGATTCATATGGTGGCCGGATCAAGTTTAGAGAAGAAGAAGAAGAAGAAGAGAAAGAAAGCTTTGTTTCTAGCATCCCTTGGAGCATGGTGGTGGTGGCCGAACCTCTTCATCCTAGGAGAAGTTTTGATGGCCGAAACTTGCAAGGAAGAAGAAGGTGCTTGGTGGTTCTCATCTCGGAAGGTCGTTGCCCACACAACGTCCGAGGTTAGAAGAGGAATACGGTAGAAGATCAAGAGATCTTTCTAAAAGGTATAACTAGTATTTTTCCTTTTCCGCATCATACTAGTTATTTTTGGAAATAATACCAAATACAAGAGGCATGCGATTCTATTTCAAATTTATTTTCGATGTTGTGTTCTTTTGTTTTTTTTTTCCTTGTGATTTGATTGTTCTTTTCGGTTGACCTAAAGTTATTTAAGGAAATTAAATATTAGCTTTCTTTAAAAGGCTTTGTCTAGTCGGTGGTGGTTGCTCCCATATCTAAGAAAGTCATGTGCCTCGCCACGTCAGTACTGGAAGCCAATTTTGGAAATTAATATTTAATAGAATTAATAACCTAGGTGATTTGGATCGAAAGTGTTAAGTTCCGCAGGAGATCCAAGTCTAAACCTAAAAGAACAAATAGATTAAACTTTGGATCAAATGTGTTAAGTTCCGCAGGCGATCCAAGTTTAATTTAAAAGAACACATGGTAGCTAGGAAAAGGTTCAGACCTTTGTACAAAATTTTTGTACAATGAAACCATTAGATTTTCCGAGTAGCATCCAACATGGACATCTACCAAGGGCGAGGAGGGTGGTCAGTTAGTTACCCGGCTGGTAGATGTTAGGAGCTAGCTTGTCGTTGTCCTACCCTATTGGGACTTAACTCAGGCCTGAGTAGATGTGGTAGCCTCTAAGCTGGATTTATGGAAGACTCGAGCTGAAACTACTTGGGTTGAAGCTAACAATGTGAAGGCCAAGGTGGAGGCAATGAGGTCGGTAGCTGTTGTGGTGATGTTTGAGGCAAAAGAAGCCAAAACCGTTGAGGAGTCATCCCAGGAGAACTTCTTGGAGATGATGGAGGCGTTGCTTAGACTTGAGGAGGAGCAGGAATCTCTGTCAGCTTCACTGACTATGTGAACTAATTTAAGACCTAGGGGTATCCACTAGATGAGGTGGTAGACTTCTTGAACTGTCAGCTAGCCTTACTCAGCTACCCACTATAGGCCTTTGACGGAAAATAAGATAAAGAATAAGAAATTTGGTAGAAAACATACGACTTTTTGTAATATTGGTGTTGAATGTAATGAAATCCTTTTTCTAATTTTGTCTTCTTGTCATGCATTTCACTTAAACAATCCACACATTTATGCCTAAGCTATTGTGTTCAAGGGAGAGAACCAAAACTAAGTCGCTCCCTAAATAGTAAGTGAATCTTTGCAACCGTAGGTCCATAAGGACATGATAATAAGGATCCGGCTCAATTTCATGGTTAGATAGACAAGGAGGCTAGAGAGAGGTAAATAATAGAACACACCAAATCCCATAACTTAGAAGGATGATGAGATTAGGAAGAGATAAATACTGGAGAAACCACTCAATCCCATGACTCGGATCTAAGTCAACTAAGTAGCAAGCAGTCGATTGGAAAACAAGCAATAGACTAGTTAATGAATTCTTGACACAAACCCTATAGAAGAGGATTTCATGAAAGATTTCAATACAACTATTTTGGGGAGTTTAAACAGATTTCAATACAACTATTTTGGGGAGTTTTTTAAAGTGCTATTGCATTTCAAAATCTTCGATGAGCAATCCAAAGAAAAGGAAAGCAAGATCTTATAAATGGATTGTGATCTTATGTGATTGTATCTTGTATTTATTTTTCTATTTATTTCAGTTGTTCACTAACAAATTATAGAGATGAACACCATCGAATAGTGAAGACAATAAACACATATTTTCACCACAACCGCCACATTTCAGTTATTCACTAACAAATTATAGAGATGAGCATGATTGAACAATGAAAAAATAAACACATCTTTTTATCACAACAACCACCACCCTTGTAGTTACATCTACAATCCCAAAATACATAATATAAGTTGAAATGTCATTGCTACTCGACGATCCTCTGCACTTGGGTGCGTCATCCTTTTATAAAATTCATTAACAAACTCCTTAAAAGATCGCACAAGCTAGAGAACTTGACCCAAATCTATGGGATTGTAAGCTAAAAAAGCTTAATTCAAACAATGAAATTTCTAAACTCGCTTTTCATTAATGATAGCAATCTCAAACCATATAGAGTTCCTCACCTCTCACCTAAATATTTCCATGAGATAAAACATCCAAATGCAAGGATGATCCTTTTACTTTAACTTTCAAACTCATTTTAATCTTTTGACACTTTGATATCAGTATAGAAGAATAAGAAATATTATCGTGAAAATGTTGTTATTAAAAGAAATAATAAAATATTTTTAAAATTCAATCTCAATGACCATATTTGCTCAGCTTACGTAGACCTACAAAGAAAATTTAAGCCAACCTGTCTCAAAACAATAAAAAAAAAAAAAAAAAAAAAAAAAATATCAACATTTTAATAAACATCCACCTAGCAAAAACAATTAAGTCGCCATAACCATCTTAGGCTTACATGCCACTGCAATCAATCCAACAAAGACCCTAAGTCAACTATCTCATCCCAAAGCCAATGAAATTGATCGAACTATGTAAGAAGTACGCAACAATTAAACAATAATATTAAGCTCTTTATATTATACTTTACCTAAAAGCCAAACTAAGCTAAACACTTAGTTGATTTAGTATCTAAGCCACGTAACAATTAAACACTAGGATTCAGCTTTCTATGTGAGATTCGCTACCTAAAAGTTAAATTTTATATTCACAATTGATCTATGTAAACAAACCTAAAATACATTACAATACAATAACACATTGGGCTTTCGAATTTAAACAGAGTTGAAGATCCACAAGGTTACAAACTTGATCCATTAAGCTTATCTGTCGAAACTTATTTCTCAATCCTCCAAATCAACATAAGTAACACGTGATCCAAAAGACTAATCTTGAAACATGTAAGAAACATCAAAACACCTTGACTAATTCTAATCAGAGGGGAGATTTGCTAAAAAATGTCAATAAGAAGCAAAGGAGAAGCTTAATGGTTGAAAACTCTTCAATTTGCATAACCATTAGCAACTCGTTCAAGACTAATTCGTACGAGGATGATACCGATTTGAAATCAGTGGCCCTACTGAATCCTTATCATAGTTGATACCTCGTGAAAACTGAGTGCATCCAGTGATCAAACAAACTAAAATTCGCAGTCAAACAAATAGTAAAACTTAAAAAATTGAATTTATACAATGTCGAAACTCAATTAAAGAGTACAAAAACAATGACAAGGAACGCAATTATACAGAAAAAAAACTACTACTATACTTCACATTATCTGCTACTTGTCTCCTTTTTAAGCATGGATATGACATTACATTCTACACATTGTCTGGCCAGAACTCCCGAAAGAAAGCTCGTTCAAATTCCTTCTCTTTGAACCGCTCCTCTTCTTGATGCATCTTCCTAATTCTTTTGGAGACTTGCTTTTTCGTTGCATTAGATTGCAAGTCCTAAAACATAACCATAGAAGAAATTAAGATAATTGTATATCTGTCTTCTTCACGATTAAATGAGTAGACAAGAAAACTCCAGGAAACAAGAACCTATATACACTTAAGAAATTTTCAAAGAATAAATTGCTAAAAAGTAAAATTAAACTAAAAAAAAAGTAAATAGGAGTAACTACATAGTGCCTGCTTCACTGTAATAGAATAAAAGAACTTGATCAACCATTACTTCAAACTGACATCCAACTTTCAAACAAGTTAAATAAAAAATTTGTTGCTAACAAATTATACTCAAGTTGCTTTTTTGGAGTCCCAGAGATTATGAGCACACAACACTAGCAGCCAAAATAGATTCTGAAGTTTCAGGATGAGGATAAAGGAAACTAAAATTACTTAGTCTCAGCAATCTATAACTTAGTTACTTACCCGTTTAATTTTTTCCTTAGCTTTAAAATCTTTCTGGACTTCCACATTTTTCTTTAATTTCTCTGCACCTATACCACGCTTGTTCTTCTTAACAAATGCTGAGATGGGCTCCAAAATACCCTGTCTCAGAGATAATGTTTTCATAAGAATAAACTAGAAAAAAGAAAATCAACAGTAAAATAGGCAAACCATGAAAAAAAAGGGAAATTAAACAATATTTTCTGCTGACAAACAATGATAATAAGAAGTGTTTATAACAAGGATTTTAAACACTATGCTAGCAATCCGCCATTGAATAACAGAATACATCAGCAACTATGCAACATGGAAAATACAGACAATTATTATTAACAAATTATTCAATATTGAACATGGATAGAAATTTCGTTCTATGCCGATCAGCACAAGTGAAATTTCTTGTTTCGTTGGTTGACTAGCACATAAAACAAACATGAGACTATGGCACCTTCACTTCATCAACCACTTGCGATGAGAGTGAGGGTGACTCTCTCTCAAGTGGTCTGTTGTAGGACCAAGGATTTCGCGCATTGTCTAGAATGACACTACAAACTTTGTTGTGGTTTGCAATGACGTTGAAGACAGGTATAATCCACAACATTGAAGGTTCCACTTGTGAGCAGCGACAACATCAATGGTTCCTCTTGTCCATGATGCCATAAAAGGACTTCGTTCGTTTGCAACAACAATGAGGCAATTGTTCATTGTTCACAACTACATCAATGCCTTGGTAAATTTTCTATGACGCTTCAGTAAGGGTCCCCAAACAACACCATCTTCTTCCTCTATTGTTCACCCTTCTCTCTTTTGACACCACTAGCATCAGCACGTGACATAGAACGTCTCATTCCAGCCCACAACCAAAATTCCAAATTGGAATGAGATTCCAAACTTTGGAATTAACTCATACATGAAGGCATAATTTAATAAATTGCAAATTAATAATATGTGCATGCTTATAGCATACCAGATAACAAAATACAAAAAAAAAAACATATAAGAATGTAAAGTAGAAACAATTCTAAAACATGTGAGAATGAACCAGATTGCTATTTTTAACACTCAGATGCACAACAGAATTTAAGTTCCTCAAATGAGATGTATCACCAACAGCTTTTGCAATCAATTTCACATCAAACTCAATTTGAGAGCAGACATTTTTATTCTAAACTACCAAAATATTGTAATATTTATCTTATTCAGCCAAGAGAACTCTTTCCTGTTTTTTCATTTTTGATCATCCACATGCATTAAATTGAGCATAAAGAACATTAATCAACTGCATGTTTTTCCTTTTCTAAAAATACTAAGCTGGGTTGAAATATTCCATCAGATGTGTAAGTGATCTTTGTTGAAGTTAACCCTTCAATTAACAATGTTTTTTGGATTTTAGATGCTAAGACATGGATCTCAAATTTGCGGATTTGAAAGTGATAGCAAGAACCAGAAAATTGAATAACGAGAAGTGTTCCTCCGCCAAGGCAATGGAGCAATATCAATAGTGAAGCTACGGTTTGCTTTGAGTTCTGATTATACTATCGTTTCAAATAATTGTTATCGTACCAACAAAAAATTTCTTTCAAGAAATTATTTCAAAATCTTCGAACTAATTTTAACCTATTGTTTCATAATTATAATTTCTTTAGATGTCCCACAACTTTTTATTGGAAACAACCATAGCCTAATATACTTTAAAAAAAAAACATACATCACCGGATGCCTTTTGTCCTGAGAAAGTTACAGCTTAGAAGACCAAGAAGCATTTAAAATAAGATGAGCCATAGAGAGCACAACTAAATTGATAGTTTCTTTCCGACTGGGGCTGAGATGATATAACTCTAAACAATTATAAAGTCATCAAACAAAATCTAATGTACAAGAATTGGAAAACCCACAAATAAGTTTCAGTTCCATCGACATATATATTGATAATGGTTCATACAAGAAACGAACATTAGCGAGATCAATTTCATAGGAAGCAGAGTATATCAGAAGCAATCGCTCACCTGCTCCGAGGCGCCAAGACCAGTTCCCTCCTTCCAACCGAACTTTTTAAGCAACTACAGATAGCAGCAGAGATATCCTGTTAGAACTAAAGGAAACATATGGAACCCTAAACAAACGAGAAGGAAGGCTCGGTGGAGGATGAGAAGGTAAGAGAAGAGACCTTGAAACCGACGTTCGAGGAATCGATGGCTGTGGAAACGGAGCAGCTCAATTCCTCGATCCCCATCTCGGCAACCCGCCGAACAAGTAATCCCTAATTATATTTGGCAAACGCCTGGGTCTCCGATGGGAAAAGAGGCTGTCCTCGTAGAAATAAAAGGATTTCCAATGATTATTCTTCAATAAATATATAAACTTACTGCAAAATTTTAAAATAACGTTTAATTATTTTTTGTTTTTAAAAAAACAAAAGTACTTATAAAATAGAATCCTTTTATCTTTAAAAAATATTATAAAAAATTACTAATTAAAACTGCTTAAATGTTAATTAAAATTATTCAAATATTCATTAAAAGTTATTTGTACTTCCCATATCTATTAGAACAAATATACTAAAGTTAAATTATTATTATCAATTATTCACAAACATTGTGGGTGTAATATAATACATAAACACATATAAATTATGTAAAATTAATATTTACTTTCAAGAAATTAAATAACATTATTCAATGCTAATGTAATTTATTCTATAAAAATCTGAATCCAAAAATAAAGTAAAATTAGATTAGTAATCATATCTCAAGTTATATAATGAGAATATTTGATATCATCCAAAAAATTATTATTATTATTTATCGTGCACACGCGTTGCGGGTGTAATATAATACATAAATATGCATAAATTATATAAAATAAATATTTACTACCAAATAACATTAAACTATGCTAGTGTAATTTATTCTATAAAAATCTTAATCCGAAAATAAAGTAAAATTAGATTATTAATCATACCTCAAATATGTAATGAGAATATTTTATATCACCTAAAAAATCAATAAGATAACCGATGAGATACAGAGATGGATAGATGTGGCTTTGATTTTTCTCGAAGAATCGATGAGATACAGATAAATTGATGTGAGTGTATTGATATATAGAGGAGCCGAAATAGATGGATTGATGTGTTGTGATATAAAAAAGATAAGAACATGAAAGGTGTAGTAAAAATTGGAGAGAGAGAGGAGAGGAGAGAGCTATAAAAAATCGATGAGAATTGAAATAATGAAAAGAAGTGATACAGATAGTAGAAATTAGATTATGCATCGATAATTTGAGAAGGATAAGAAGTTAAAATTACTAATAACAAAACTTAATTTTGAGTTTCACGAAATCAATTAAGAGTTAGTTATTAAAGGTCCAGATTCTTAATTAAATAGTAAGATAATAATTTTAATCAACACTTACCAAATTCTATTGCATAAATGATAAAAAAAAGATCATTTAAAAATAAAATTTAATCTTAGATAATTTTTCATATTCTTTCAACCTAAAATGCAAAGGCGCCGACACTAACAAGTTAAAGCATCCTTGTAACTATGTGATCAAGTTAGGTGTTAAAGGGAGAAGGGTTTTATAAGGCCTATAAAAATTTTATGTGGAAAAAGAATGAGACAAGTTGATTACGTAGTTCACACCCCTCAAGCTACTGCTTCACGACGTATGGATTTTTTAGGCGAATCACCATTGTAAACCCTCTTTCTTCTTTTCTGAAAACCTTCTTGATCCCATTCGGAAGATGAATCAGATGGGAAGGAGATGACGAGAGTCAGGATGTTAATGAAAAGAGGACCTCAATTTAGGGCTTGTGGGGATTTTGCAGGATTTTTCTCCTTTCAATGGAGCAGGATGGAGGTGAAGGGCAAATCGCCAATAATACCCGTGAGCCTGCACATACATCGAGAAATCTCATGGGGGGTTAGAGCCTGAACTAGGGAAGAGGGTTCTTGGTGTAGACCCTTCGACACTTAAGTCAAGAGTAGCACAAAGTGATAAGTGCAGGAAGAAGAAGTATTGTAATAGATGTGTATGTGTGTGTACCTGACTAACGGAGAAGACATACCTTTTTATACTACCTCTCATAACCTCCGTGATGATGAAGCATCAGAGAATATAGGGTGTCAGGGTATATCGGGTGATGGCTGAAGTATGGCGGGCTCTCATTGAATAGAGGAAGGTTCTGCGCTATGTCAGGGGCCAAGTATCAAAATATTCCCTAATAGCTAGTTATTACTCTCTAACAAGTGGTTGTGATTCCTTCACAATATTGTCTCATAATAATAGGCTGACCAGCTAAGAAGCCGACTAGGTGTAGGCTGGGGCGGTGCCCAGGAAAAGATGAGGGGACTAAGCCTTGGTAGCCCGACCAGCTAAGAAGTCGACTAGGTGTAGGTTGGGGCAGTTCCCAGGAGGAAATGAGAGGACTGAGTGCTGGTGACCCGACCAGCTAAGAAATCGACCAGGTGTAGGCTTGGGTGATGCCCAGGAGAAAATGAGGGTATTAAGCCCTATGACCTGACCAGCTAAGAAGTTGACCGGGTGTAGGCTAGGGTGGTGCCAAGGAGAAAATAAGCATGCTGAGGGCTTTGCTTATGGGGTGGGAGAACTAAGTCTTAGAGGAACTTCTCTCCCTTGACCATTACTTCCTTTTAGGACCAAGCTAGGAACTTCTTGTCCTTAATTGCCACCCCTCTATTCTTGACCATCACATCACCTTGACTACTGACTTTCCCATGATATTGGGCCCCTCCATTATGCATCATATCACAAGCCTTCCCCTCAAGTCTAGTCAAAGGAGACATGTGGCCGACTAACTAGACTCGAGCTCTACTGCTAGCCCATTGTTTGATCGGGCATCAACTCCAATGACTTCTCTTTGGAGCTGTTCCTCATGGCGCCTTTCTTATGGAAACGCATTGTTCTTTGTTTCAAGTCATGGCAAGTGTAGCAAATCAGGGTAATGATTTATTTGTCTCTCCCATCATAAATGTCATTTTATAGGCATTCACTACGCATCCTACCAACTTCATTTTGAGGTGATGGTTGATGTATGCCTTTTTGCACGAGTTTTAATGGCAATTCACCATCTCTAATCCAATGATTGCCCCTAATAAGTAAATTCCGATTGCACGATTTATATTCATGGGCATCCTTAGGATCCTAGATCAAAAACCCTAAGTGCTATGGAGAATAACCCATTTATGCTTCATCTTCTATAACCTTTGGTCCCTACTGTTAGAGTGTATACTGAAAGCCAAGTAAACATTTATTTTAAATAAAGAATCACATTTGGTCAAATTGTCTATATTTAGTTGTAGTTGTTCAATAAATTTATATTGTAGATAACATAGTATGTGGTGCCACATACAAAAGATGATGTTATCAGAACCTTATAAATTATAAACAGTAGCTCACGACCAAAATGGAAAGGAACAAACCATTGGAAGGTCGTAGTGTAATTAGGAATTAGTTTATCTTAACTATATAATTATACTAGTACAATTAGAGTGTATTGAGTAGGACCATTAGAGGTCGTTTCTTTTATACTGACTTTATAAAGGAACAAAGACCTCAGTTATTATGGAAGTGTGTGCTCTTAATCCTAATATAATAACAAGCACATATATTTGATATTTATTTCTTTAATTTATCAATGGGTGAGATTTAGTTCGATAAATCAATAAGCCCGATAAGTTGGGAAATGATATCACTTATAGTGTGTGTTGTTGATTATAGAAGGAAACTGTGTCCTAGTATCTAGGTTGATAATGTCCCCAAGATGAGCTCATAAGGATTGTCATGTTAAACCCTGCAGGTGGACTTAGTCCAACATAACGATAAGGTTGAGTGGTACTATTCTTGGATTAAGATATTAATTAAATGAGTTGTCAGTAACTCACTTAATTAGTGGACATTCGATATCTTAAACACAGGGAGACTAACACACTCATAATAAGAAGTAGCCCAAAAATATAATTTGGGATTGGTGCGGTAGTTCAATAATAGTTCTCTAGTGGAATGAATTATTATTGATAAAATTAAGTTGTGTGTTCGGGGCGAACACGGGATGCTTAATTTTATCGGGAGACCAAAACCAATTCCTCCTCTCGGTCTCTATCATAGCCTCTTATTTATAGAGTACTATACCCACCTTCGTACCCATGATGTAGGGGCCGGCCAAGCTAGCTTGTGGTTCAAACTAGGGCCGGCCAAGGCTTGGTTCATGGGTGGTCAGCCCTAGCTTGAACCCAAGCTTAGGTGGCCGACCCCCATTAAATTAAAAAGAATTTTAATTTTAAATTTTTTCTTATGTGAAAGATATAATTTATTGGAGAGATTTAAAATTAAAATATCTCTTTTAAAAGGATCTACAAAAGATTAAAGAAAGAGATTAGATCTCTTTCCTTATTTGTAGATTGGAAAGATATTTTATTCTTTATAAATTATTCACATGTAGAAAAATTAAAATTATTTCTTTTTATCAACCATGAAGGGATTTTAAAGGGAAATTTTATTTTTTAAAATTTTCGAAGACAAATAAGGAATTTTAATTGTTGATTGAAATTGCCTTATTTGCTCTTATTGAGGTGGCCGACCATGATATAATTGATTAGGAAATTTTATTTAATTTTTCTTAATTAATTGTTGTCAAGAAAAGTTAAGGAAATTTTATTGTAATTAAATTTCCTTATTTACCAAAGCTAACGAATATAAAAGAGTGGGTTGGGGTGCCTTTATGAGACACTACCTCTATTATTCTCTCCCTCTTTTTCCTTGGTGTTGTGGCCAGCCATCCTCTCTCCCTCTCTTCCTCTTTGTGGTGGTCGAAACTCTTCCTTGCTTGGAGCTTTTGTGGTGGCTGGATACTACTTGGAGAAGAAGAAGAAGGAGAGAAATCTTGCATCCCTTGGAGCTTAGTTGGTGGAAAAAGTTCTTCATCCTTGAATTTTGGTGCTTGGCCGAAACTTGAAGGAAGAAGAAGAAGGTGCTAGGTGGTCCTCATCTTGGAAGATCGTTGCCCACACAACGTCCGAGGTTAGAAGAGGAATACGGTAGAAGATCAAGAGGTCTTTCTAAAAGGTATATCTAGTATTTTTCCTTTCCGCATCATACTAGTTATTTTTGGAAATAATACCAAATACAAGAGGCATACGATTTTAGTATTTCGAATTTATTTTCGAAGTTGTGTTCTTTGTTTTTCTTTTCCTTGTGATTTGATTGTTCTTTTCGGTTGACCTAAAGTTATTTAAGGAAATTAAATATTAACTTTCCTTAAAAGGCTTTGTCTAGTCGGTGGTGGTTGCTTCCATATCCAAGAAGGTCATGTGCCTCGCCACGTCAGTACTGGAAGCCAATTTTGGAATTAATATTTAATAGAATTATTAACCTAGGTGATTTGGATCGAAAGTGTTAAGTTTCGCAGGAGATCCAAGTCTAAACCTAAAAGAACAAATAGATTAAACTTTGGATCAAACGTGTTAAGTTCCGCAGGCGATCCAAGTTTAATTTAAAAGAACACATGGTAGCAAGGAAAAGGTTCAGACCTTTGTACAAAATTTTTGTATAGTGGAACTATTAGGCTTTCCGAGTAGCAACCAACAATTGGTATCAGAGCTAGGGTTTTGCCTCTGTGTATTTGGTATTAATTTAATTATGCACATGTCATACATAATTTAGGCAGGTCAATAGTTGGATGTGCTAACTTTGTGGATGCAGGATCCAACTATTATGGCTTTTAGTTATTATGTGTGTGATTGGACCCTTGGACATGTCAAGGGCATTTGTATGTGTGTGCATGATTGTATTATAAAATACAGCAGGAGCTGTATTTAGTTTTCTTAGAATTTTATTTTTGATCTAGTTACATGTACATTCCTTTTATGGAATATAGGATCGATGGATGTAAATTTTTATTTTATGTTTGATCTAGTTTACATGTACATTCCTTCGAGGAATATAGGATCGAAAAATATAAAATTCTATTTGTGTCGCGGATCGAATCTTGCAAGGCATGGAACCTTTTGAGGACCAGAGGCGCAGCGGAACAAGGAGCAAGATGGATGCGACAGCAAGACCCGGTGGCGGTGGCCAAATATGGCAGCAGCTTGGGATAACAACACACGGAGGACAACCATAGATAAAAGCCATAATAGTTGAAAATTAGATTTTCTATTTATTGCTTTTATATTGTGCTGTGTGTGTATATTAGTATACATGTTTAGTAGGTTAGCATAGTTAAATTCCTCATTTATAAATAACTAAGTGGGAGAGGGATTTTAAATAAATTCTACGGTCTCCATTACTGGTTTGTAAGTGATGCAAACAAGCTTGCGCGTTGGCTCTGAGTGCCTTCCTCCATATCGGATGAGCTTGTTTGTGGATCACTAGAACAAACTTCCATTTGGGATGACTATAGGAAGTTAATTAAGAGCGTGTGATCTTCCCCATCGGAAGGGGCACAATCTTATTAATGGACTTAGTGTCAAGTAATGGTATACACTTAGGCACAACTAATAGTATCCTCCCCATCGAAGTCATTGCTATTATTTGTGTGACCAAAGGATACCAACTATTAATTTTATTTGTCAAAAAGTTAGGTTGACACGATAATAAAATTAATGGGTTAAAACCCTCCTTTTACAAATGTTAAATTTGTATACGTCCACACTATCATGGCATACAAAATTCATAGTGTTTTGAGGTGTTGGTTAATTTAAAATAATATTGTTTGAGGAATCAATATTATTCTAAATTTAGAGTTCTGACCAAAAGTTATTTGTGATTCTTAGGATGACTTTCAATCCACTGTCCATCATACTACAACAGAATAGACTTACTGTTCCTAACTACATAGATTGGAAAAGGAACCTAGACATTGTTCTTACTGTTGAAAGCTATAAGTTTGTACTGACTGAGCCTTGTCCTGATGCACCCACTGGTTAATCTACCCAAGAGGAGATTGAATATCATAAGAAATGGGTAAAGGCAGATGAGATGGCGCGGTGTTACATTTTGGCTTCAATGTCAAATGTATTACAACATCAGCATCAAGATTTACCAACAGCTTATGATATTATGAACAATCTCAAGGAACTCTTTGGTCATCAGGATCGGGCTTCTAGACAAGAAGCCATGAGAAAGATAATGACAGCCACCATGCAAGAGGGTACTCCTGTGAGGGATTATATCCTAAAGATGATGGCTTATCTGAATGAAATACAGATCCTTGGAGGAGAAATTGATGGGGAAACCCAGATCGATATGATCCTCCAAACACTACCTAGAAGTTTTGAACAATTTCGCCTGATTTACAATATGAACAAAAGGGTATATTCATTGGCGGAACTACTGACAGAACTTCAGGCAGCAGAAGGTTTGTTTCGTCACAATTCTCATATTCAATATGCTGAAAATGGTTCTACTTCTAAACCGAAAGGAAAGAAAAAGAAGAAACAAGTTGGTTCAGCAAAGAAAGTGAATAAATCTCAGAGTACAGGACCTAAAGCTGGAATGAAGAAGCCGAAGGGCAAGTGCTTCATCTGCAAGCAGTCAGGGCATTGGAAGGCAGACTGTCCTCGTAGGAATCAGAACAACAAAGGTATATCTCATGCTCTAGTTGTTGAAACATGTTTAGCGGTGTTATCTAACAGCACCTGGTGTGTAGATACGGGAGCCACTGATCATGTTTGCAATTCCTTGCAGGGGTTCCAGGAAACCCGACGACTAACTGAAGGAGAGATTACAGTCTACATGGGCAATGCTACTAAAGTGGCGGTTGTTGCAGTGGGAGATGTCTACTTATCTTTTAATAGGAATAGAAATTTGGTTTTAAGAAATTGTCTTTATGTACCCAGTTTTAGAAAGAATTTAATTTTAGTTTCTAAACTATTTTTGGATGGATATTCAGTTTCCTTAGTAACGATATAGTTATTAAGAGAAATAAAGTGATTATCTGTTCTGGTGCATTAGTTGGCAATTTGTATACTTTAAATCAATTTCTCCCACAAAGCAAAACATGGAAATTTATAACTCATCTTCTAACTCAAATAAGAGAAAAGAACCTTCGGAAATGAACCAAGCATATCTTTGACATCTAAGGCTTGGTCATATTAACTTAAGTAGGATTCAGAGGCTTATAGCCGATGGACTTTTGGGTTCATTAGAGTTGGAAAATTTTTCGACTTGTGAATCTTGCTTGGAAGGTAAAATGACTAAGAGGCCTTTCAAGGCCAAGGGGTATAGAGCCAAAGAAGTGTTAGAATTGGTTCATTCTGATTTGTGTGGCCCTATGTTTGTCCAGGCAAGAGGTGGTTTTGAATATTTTGTCTCTTTTATAGACGATTATTCAAGATACGGATATATTTACCTAATGCGCCGTAAGTCCGAGTGCTTTGATAAGTTCAAAGAGTACAAGGCTAATGTGGAGAAACGACTAGGTAAAAGTATCAAGACACTACGGTCTGATCATGGTAGCGAATACCACTTAGGCGAATTTAGGAATTACTTATCAGAGGTTGGGATTCAATCCCAACTGTCTGCACCTGGTACACCCCAACAGAATGGTGTGGCAGAACGAAGGAATAGGACTCTTATGGAAATAGTTAGATCGATGATGAGTTATTCAGAATTACCAAATTCATTTTGGGGATACGCTATGGAAACAGCAGTGTACATTCTGAACTTAATACCTTCTAAATCAGTTTCTTCTACTCCCACAGAATTGTGGAATGGGCGAAAGCCCAGTCTAAGACATATTCGAATTTGGGGTAGTCCAGCACATGTGCTGAAACCAGATGCTGATAAGTTAGAATCTCGTACAGAAGTTCGTATGTTTGTGGGGTATCCCAGAGGAACGAAAGGTGGTTTATTTTATAGTCCTAAAGACCAGAAGGTCATTGTTAGCACCAATGCACAGTTTTTAGAAGAAGACTATATAATGGATCACAAGCCCAGTAGCAAAATTGTTTTAGAAGAACTTAGGGAGGACATGTCTACTTCAGTACCAACAGTACAAGATGAAGTACCACAAGAGACTGCAACACGTGTCACACATGATACATAACCACAAACAGTACCTCGTCGTAGTGGGAGGGTTGTAAGGCAGCCTGAAAGATTCATGTTTTTGGGAGAGCCTTCGGACTTGATCCCGGGTAAACATGAACCTGATCCCCGAACATATAACGAAGCACTCTAAGATATAGATGCAGCATCTTGGCAAAAGGCAATGAATTCTAAAATAGAGTCTATGTACTCTAATAAGGTCTGGGAGCTTGTAGAACCATCTGATGGTGTAAAAGACGTTGGATGCAAGTGGATCTACAAAAGGAAAAGAGGGATAGACGGGAAGGTAGAAACCTTCAAAGCTAGGCTTGTTGCGAAAGGGTACACTCAGAAAGAGGGAATCGACTATAAGGAGACCTTTTCACCGGTAGCCATGCTTAAGTCTATCCGGATACTCTTATCCATTGCTGCTCATATGGATTATGAGATTTGGCAAATGGATGTCAAGACAGCTTTCCTTAATGGAAGTCTTGAGGAGAACATCCATATGAAGCAACCAGAAGGGTTTATTGAAAAAGGCAAAGAGCATCTAGTGTGCAAGCTCAATCGATCCATTTATAGACTAAAGCAAGCTTCAAGGTCTTGGAACATCCGGTTTAATGAAGTAATCTAGTCATATGGATTTATTCAGTGTCCGGATGGGTCTTATGTATACAAGAAGTGTAACGGAAACGTGGTGGTATTTCTTGTACTATACGTAGATGATATTTTGTTAATTGGCAACAATGTCAAGGTATTATCGGATGTAAGGGTATGGTTGTCCAAACAATTTGATATGAAGGACTTAGGAGATTGTGCACAGATTCTTGGGATCAAAGTTATAAGGGATCGTAAGAAAAGAATGTTGTATCTGTCCCAAGCTTCATATATAGATATAATCCTTGCTCGTTTTAGCATGCAGGATTCCAAGAAAGGTTTCTTACCTTTTAGGCATGGGGTAGCTCTATCTAAAGAGATGTCTCCGAAGACATCAAAGGAGATAGAGGACATGAAAGCAGTTCCTTATGCTTCGGCTGTAGAAGCTTAATGTATGCAATGCTATGTACGAGACCTGATATCTGTTTTGTCGTGGGCATGGTTAGCAGATATCAGAGTAACCCTGGACAAGGACATTGGACTGCGGTAAAACATATATTAAAGTACTTGAGAAGGACCAGAGATTTTATGCTAGTTTACCAAGCAGACGATTTGCTCCCTGTGGGTTACACGGATTCAGATTTCCAATCAGATAGGGACAACAGTAAGTCTACATCAGGCTATGTGTTTACTTTGGGAGGTGGAGCTATTGCATGGAGGAGTGTTAAGCAGAAATACGTTTCGGACTCAACCATGAAAGCTGAGTATGTAGCAGCCTCTAAGGCGGTTAAAGAAGTAGTATGGCTCAGGAACTTTCTAATGGACTTAGATGTGATTCATGTTTTGCCCAAAATCATCACAATTTATTGTGATAATAGCGGTGCAGTTGCAAACTCGAAGGAACCATGAGCCCATAAGGCAAGTAAACATATAGAGCGCAAGTACCACCTAATACGACATATCGTGAAGCGAGGAGAAGTTGTCATCGCCAAGATTGCATCAGCAGATAACCTGGCAGATCCTTTCACTAAGGCCCTTCCGGCAAAAGCTTTTGATCGACATGTGGAGGGAATGGGAATCAGATGTATGGCAGAAGATATGGCAGCTTAGTCAATAGTATAAGTGGGAGATTGTTAGAGTGTATACTGAAAGCCTAAGTTTTTGTAAATATTTATTTTAAATAAAGAATCACATTTGGTCAAATTGTCTACATTTAGTTGTAGTTGTTTAATTAATTTATATTGTAGATAATATAGTATGTGGTGCCACATACAGAAGATGATATTATCAGTACCTTATAAATTATAAACAGTAGCTCACGATCAAAATGGAAAGGAACAAACCATTGGAAGGTCGTAGTGTAATTAGGAATTAGTTTATCTTGACTATATAATTACACTAGTACACTTAGAGTGTATTGAGTAGGACTATTAGAGGTCGTTTCTTTTATACTAACTTTATAAAGGAACAAAGACCTCAGTTATTATGGAAGTGTGTGCTCTTAATCCTAATATAATAACAAGCACATATATTTGATATTTATTTCTTTAATTTATCAATGGGTGAGATTTAGTTCGATAAATCAATAAGCCCTATAAGTTGGGAAATGATATCACTTATAGTGTGTGTTGTTGATTATAGAAGGAAACTATGTCCTAGTATCTAGGTTGATAAATGTCCCCAAGATGAGCTCATAAGGATTGTTATGTTAAACTCTGCAGGTGGACTTAGTCCAACATGACGATAAGGTTGAGTGGTACTATTCTTGGATTAAGATATTAATTAAATGAGTTGTCAGTAACTCACTTAATTAGTGGACATTCGACATCTTAAACACAGGGAGACTAACACACTCATAATAAGAAGGAGCCCAAAAATGTAATTTGGGATTGGTGCGGTAGTTCAATAATAGTTCTCTAGTGGAATAAATTATTATTGATAAAATTAAGTTGTGTGTTCGGGGCGAACACGGGATGCTTAATTTTATCGGGAGACCAAAACCAATTCCTCCTCTCGGTCCCTATCGTAGCCTCTTATTTATAGAGTACTATACCCACCTATACCCCACCTTCGTACCCATGATGTAGGGGCCGGCCAAGCTAGCTTGTGGTTCAAGCTAGGGCCGGCCAAGCCTTGGTTCATGGGTGGCCGGCCCTAGCTTGAACCCAAGCTTAGGTGGCCGGCCCCCATTAAATTAAAAAGAATTTTAATTTTAAAATTTTCTTATGTGAAAGATATAATTTATTGGATAGATTTAAAATTAAAATATCTCTTTTAAAAGGATCTACAAAAGATTAAAGAAAGAGATTAGATCTCTTTCCTTATTTGTAGATTAGAAAGATATTTTATTCTTTATAAATTATTCACATGTAGAAAAATTAAAATTATTTCTTTTTATCAACCATGAAGGGATTTTAAAGGGAAATTTTATTTTTTAAAATTTCCGAAGACAAATAAGGAATTTTAATTGTTGATTGAAATTGCCTTGTTTGCTCTTATTGAGGTGGCCGGCCATGATATAATTGATTAGGAAATTTTATTTAATTTTTCTTAATTAATTGTTGTTAAGGAAAGTTAAGGAAATTTTATTGTAATTAAATTTCCTTATTTACCAAAGCTAAGGAATATAAAAGAGGGGGTTGGGGTGCCTTCATGAGACACTACCTCTATTATTCTCTCCCTCTTTTTCCTTAGTGTTGTGGCCGGCCATCCTCTCTCCCTCTCTTCCTCTTTGTGGTGGCCGAAACTCTTCCTTGCTTGGAGCTTTTGTGGTGGCCAGATACTACTTGGAGAAGAAGGAAAAGAAGGAGAGAAATCTTGCATCCCTTGGAGCTTAGTTGGTGGAAAAAGTTCTTCATCCTTGGATTTTGGTGCTTGGCAGAAACTTGAAGGAAGAAGAAGATAGTGCTAGGTGGTCCTCATCTTGGAAGATCTTTGCCCACACAACGTCCGAGGTTAGAAGAGGAATACGGTAGAAGATCAAGAGGTCTTTCTAAAAGGTATAACTAGTATTTTTCCTTTCCGCATCATACTAGTTATTTTTGAAAATAATACCAAATACAAGAGGCATACGATTTTAGTATTTCGAATTTATTTTTGAAGTTGTGTTCTTTGTTTTTCTTTTCCTTGTGATTTGATTGTTCTTTTCGGTTGACATAAAGTTATTTAAGGAAATTAAATATTAACTTTCCTTAAAAGACTTTGTCTAGTCGGTGGTGGTTGCTCCCATATCCAAGAAGGTCATGTGCCTCGCCACGTCAGTATTGGAAGCCAATTTTGGAATTAATATTTAATAGAATTAATAACCTAGGTGATTTGGATCGAAAGTGTTAAGTTCAGCAGGAGATCCAAGTCTAAACCTAAAAAAACAAATAGATTAAACTTTGGATCAAACGTGTTAAGTTCCGCAGGCGATCCAAGTTTAATTTAAAAGAACACATGGTAGCTAGGAAAAGGTTCAGACCTTTGTACAAAATTTTTGTACAGTGGAACTATTAGGCTTTCCGAGTAGCAACCAACACCTACGCCTGCCTGTGCATCCTCTTCTGTGACCTTCTCCGTAAGTGCTCCTTCTCCCCCTACTCCCTTTTTCCAATCTCTCCATTCTTTGCTCTTTGATGATGGCTCAAGAAACCTTGACCTCTGGTACACCACCTTCTATTCTGATTTTGATAGTTGCGACCTTGTGTTCGGTATGTTGAACCTAGAGATCCCACAACTTTTTGCCTTTGCATTCTAGATGTTGAACCTAGAGATCCCCACAACTTTTTGCCTTTGCATTCTAGGCCCTCAATGTAACACCCACGAATTTCTTTATAAGTACATGAATAATTATTTCCACTAGAACTTAGAAATAAAAGAAAAGAAAATAAAGATATATAATAATATGATAAGAGGAGAAGGTCAAGGATTGAACCTTGAACCTCCCACAAACAATGGAGAAAGATTTATGGCATGATCACCACTAGGATAGAGAGTAACATATGGATAGGAAGAGATAAAAATGTTAGTTTAAGGAGAGAAAAAGAAAAATAAAGCAAGAAGCAAGAGAAAACCAAATTTGCTTACCTCTCCTTCCTCTTGGTTAAGAGAAGGAACAAGAAGAAGGCAAGTTGCCTTCCTCACTTCTCCCTCTTCTCATTCTCGTGAGAACCAAGGGAAGAGACATGGGAGAGTTAAGAAAGGGAATAAATGAAGGCATAAATTCCCCTCATGGTGAATAAATAGAAAAAAATGAGAAAGTAAATCTCTCATTTTCTCCTTCTTCCTCCTCCTTCCTCCTTTTCTCTTCTTCACCGAGACTAAGAGGTCTTCCCTCTCCTTGATCCGAACACTAAGTCAAGTTCTTCTCCAAGAAAACTAATTTTCGAGAAGGAATCTTCAAGTTCTAGCCCTTCCAAGCAAAGGAAACCAAAGGAGACACAAGAAGAAGAAGCTCCTTCATTTCTTAGCTCCTAGGATATTCTTCTCCTTAAGAAAAACCACAAGCGAAAGGATGTAAGTTCCCCTCACCTGTGGTACAATAGCTATATGAATGTCATGTAAATATATTTCTAGAAAAACCTATGTTTGTTTCATGAGGGTTTCGGCCAAAATAAAAACAAAAAAAAAAAGAAAAAAAGAAAGGTTTTAAGAACTTGAAAACCAACTAGGTATGTTCATGATGTTTCCTATGATATGTATCTGATGGTAAGGGGGTTAAACTAATATTTTCATGCTAGAATGTTTGGTTAGAACATAAGTTTATGGGCTTAGACTTTCGGCCAACAAAGAACAAAAGAACTAGAAGAACTCTAGACCTAAACCAAAGCATGCTCTCTTGTCCTTATGATATGTACCTTATGGTAGATGGTGTTGTTAATGTTTTTCCCACTTGTATGTTGATTTAAACTTGATTCCATCTTCATGAACTTTCGGCCATGATAGAGTTGAGGGCCTAGAAGGGCTTTAAACCTAAAAAAAATTTAGCATGCTATGATTTTCATAAGACAAGATATGAAGCTAATATGAAATGTCATGATCTTAGGTTAAGTTGAACTATGTTTTTTTTTATGCATATGATGATTCGGCCATGTTGAGACTTGAACCCTAGGAAAGTTTAAATCAAGCCTAAGATACTTATGATCTTCTTGATGAAAAGATATGAAGTAAACTAATGTTCTTATGTTGCTTGAAACTTGAATTCTTGTTCTATAACTTTCGGCCACACTTGTTTCTTTGACCTAGGATGCTCAAATTCTAAACTAAGTGGTCCATGATATTCCTTGAAATGAATGCTAGGAAAATTCTTATGGTCTTCATGCTATTATGCCACTAGAAACCTAATTCCCATGCTTAACAAGATTCGGCCACATTAGGTTAAAAAGCTTAAGAAGATTGAAACTTAGACTAAAAGTACTTATGGTGCTTCTCATGTTGGGTTTTTCGGGCCGCGAAAACCGCTTTTTCGCGTCGCGGAAACCCCGAAACCCCCTAGCCACTGGATCTCGTGCAAAGAAAAACATTCGAAAAATATGAGTACGAGTTTAAACGTTGATCTACAGTAGATCTACATAAGGATAAACCTTTTATACCATTGTAGCGAAGCCCTTCGCAATCCCGCTCGTCCTCGGTTCGCCGGATCTCGAAAGTGTCAAAGTAGACACTTCTCTATGTGTATCCACACAAGCAAGAGATGGAGAAAAACCTCTAAGGATGTGCTAGCAACCTTAGAGATCAGTAGTGGAGGAGAAGAGGGAGAGAAGAGAACCAAGGAAGAAGAAGATAGAGTTACACATAAAAAATGAAACTCCTTTTCATGAATAAAAGTGGCCGGCCACATTTTTGGCTTGTAACTCCCATGGAATATCAAGAGTCACCACTCTTGGTAACTCCCATGAGGTGGCATTTGGTCAAGTCAAACTTGACCAAATGAAGAAGCCTTGATGATGTGGCATTGGTCAAGTCAAAGTCAAGTCAAAACTTGACTCTTCATCTTCCTACTTATGTCAAGTCAAACTTGACCACTTCTCTCCCTTGGTTGATCTAATCTAACCATTGGTTCAAGTCAATTTTAATTTAATGAATCTCTATTCATTGAATTAAATTAATTAAATGAGTCTAAGTCCAAATTAGACTCACTTAACACATGAACCAAATTGAGTCCAACTCAATTAGCCTACCTTGGATTACTCTTAATCCAATTTGGTTCATCAAATGAACCTAATCCTTTAATTCATCAAATGAACCTAATCTCCATCTAATTGCCCTTTGTGTGTGACCCTATAGGTTCTTGTAACATTGGCAATGCTCCTAAACCCATTTAGAAGCATAAGTAATGAGCGGTATCTAGCAACACATCATTACTACCCAAGTTACAAGAATGTTGAGATCCAACATCACCTTGTGACTACTAATTGTGACTCCTCACAATATATGACAAGTGTCCTTCTATCCTAGACATCTAGATTGATCAATGTGAGGCATAGACCGTGTCATCCTCTAATCAATCTAAATCTTGAACTCCAAGTAGACTCACTAAATCAAATGAGCTCAATATCTCATATTGACTCATTTAGGCATGGGCATGCACTTCGTGGTCTCACTCTATCAAGAATATCGATGTCTCTCCCGTCATATAGGAGGGATAGATCCCATCTACATCACTTACATCCCTCTGTATAATTCGTTACATACCCAGTAATCGCCTTTATAGTCCACCCAGTTACGGGTGACGTTTGACGAAACTAAAGTACATAACTCCTTATGTAGGGATCTATGGTGACTTCAGGTCTAAGGACTAGTAGTCATACTAATAGTCACATGAGAAAGTATATGACACTCATATAACGATCCATGATACTTTCTCATGGCGGGTCATTCAGTATACATTCTCTAATGTATACCCATGTGTCAACTTGATATCTCTATATCCATGACTTGTGAGATCAAGTCATCGAGTTGACCTACATGCTAGTCTTATTGCATTAACATTGTCCCTGAATGTTAATACTCGACTAGGAATGATTAAGAGTAGTGTTCCCTATATCATCTCACTATCGGTTCAACTAACCGATTGATATAGGTGAGAACCGTCTACTCAAGGACATTATTATACTTAGTTTATTTGGCACCAATACAAGTAAGTATAATAACCAAAATCAAAATGCCTTTATTTATATAGAATATGATACAATAAGTCCAAAATACAATCATCAAATGATTGGCTCTAGGGCTCTAGCTAACAATCTCCCACTAGCACTAGTGTCAATCAGTGTAGGCTCTAAGCCCAAATGACCTAGTGTGACCATCATGCTTCTTCTGTGCCAAAGCCTTGGTCAAGGGATCTGTGATGTTAGCCTCTGTAGGTACTCCGCAAATCTTCACATCTCTCTCGATAATCTCTCGAATAAGATGGAAGCGCTGTAGTATGTGTTTGGTCCGCTGGTGTGAGCGAGGTTCCTTCGCCTGTGCTATAACTCCATTGTTGTCACAATAGAGCTCAATAGGGTCAGCAATGATAGGAACCACCCCAAGTTCAGTGATGAACTTGCGGATCCAAACTGCCTCCTTTGCTACCTCTGATGCAGCAATGTACTCGGCTTCTGTTGTAAAATCAGCTACTGTATCCTGCTTCGAACTCTTCCAGCTGATAGCACCACCATTAACGCAAAATACGAACCCCGACTGCGATCTATAGTCATCCTGGTCGGTCTGGAAGCTAGCATCACTGTAACCCTTTACAGCTAGCTCATCATTGCCTCCAATCAAGAAATATTCTTTAGTCCTTCTTAAGTACTTAAGAATATTCTTGACCGCTATCCAGTGATTTTCACCTGGATCTGACTGGTATCTGCTCATCATGCTCAAAGCATATGAGACATCAGGTCGAGTACATAGCATGGCGTATATGATCGATCCTATGGCTGAGGCATAAGGGATCTGATCCATGCGGTCTCTCTCCTCTCTAGAAGAGGGACCTTGAGTCTTCGAAAAACTCATGCCATGTGACATCGGCAGAAATCCCTTCTTGGAGTTCTGCATGGCAAACCGAAGGAGTACCTTGTCAATGTATGTATTCTGACTTAGGCTAAGCAATCTCTTAGATCTATCTCTATAGATCTGTATCCCTAGAATGTGGGATGCCTCACCTAAGTCCTTCATTGAGAAGCAACTCCCTAGCCAAGTCTTGACAGACTGAAGCAAAGGGATGTCCTTCCCAATGAGTAGTATGTCATCCACATACAATATGAGGAAGACAACTATGCCCCCTACAACCTTCTTGTAGACACAAGGTTCATCTTCGTTCTTGATGAAACCAAACTGTTTGATTGCATCATCGAATCGAAGATTCCAGCTCCGAGAAGCTTGCTTTAGTCCATAAATGGACCTATGCAGCTTGCATACTCTGCTAGTATGCTGTGGATCTACAAAACCCTCAGGTTGTGTCATGTACACATCCTCGAGTTGGTTTCCATTCAGAAACGCGGTTTTGACATCCATCTGCCATATCTCATAGTCATGGTAGGCTGCAATAGCAAGCATGATCCGAATGGACTTAAACATCGCTACTGGAGAAAAGGTTTTATCATAGTCAATACCATGAATCTGCTTGAAACCTTTAGCTACCAAGCGACCCTTATAAATAAGTCCATCCATGTCGGTCTTTCTCTTAAAGACCCACTTACACCCAATGAATTTTACCCCTTCAGGTGGATCAACCAAAGTCCATACTTGGTTGGTGTACATGGATTCCATTTCGGATCTCATGGCCTCTAGCCATTTCTCGGAATCTGGTCTCATCACAACTTCTTGATTGGTGGTAGGCTCATCCTCTATGAGCACAACGTCATCATGGTTAGACAAGAGAAATGAATATCTCTCAGGCTGACGACGTACCCTATCAGACCTGCGAAGAGGTATGTCTACTTGAACTGTTTGTTGTTCCTCAACTCTTTGTGGAACAACATCATCCACAACACTTTGTGGTTCCAGTTCAACTTCCATCGAGGCATCAGTGCTATTGTTCGCATCTTGAACTTCTTCAAGATCGAACGCGCTCCCACTAGTCTTTCTAGAAACAAAATCCCTTTCTAGAAAGACCCCAATCTTTGCCACAACTACCTTGTGCTGACTGGGAATGTAGAAGTAATATCCCTTAGTTTCCTTGGGATATCCAATAAAATAGCACTTGTCGGATTTGGGTCCTAACTTGTCTGAGACTTGACGTCGAACGTAAGCCTCACAACCCCAAATCCTCATGAAAGACACCTGGGCATCCCTCCCAGTCCATATCCTATATGGTGTCTTTATCACGGCCTTGGATGAAACTCGATTGAGTATAAAAGCTACCATGTCTAGAGAATAACCCCAAAGGTATGTCGGAAGATCTGTGTGACTCATCATAGATCGCACCATATCTAATAGGGTACGATTTCTCCTTTCGGATACACCATTCCACTGTGGTGTTCCAGGAGGAGTGAGTTGGGATAGAATCCCACACTCAACTAGGTAGTCACGAAACTCATGGCTAAGGTATTCTCCACCTCGATCGGATCGAAGTATCTTAATACTCTTGCCAAGCTGGTTCTGTACTTCATTCTTGAATTCTTTGAACTTTTCAAAGGATTCAGACTTATGTGTCATCAAGTATACATAACCATATCTACTGAAGTCATCAGTAAATGTGATGAAGTACCTATAACCGCCTCTAGCAGTGACATTGAAAGGGCCACATACATCACTATGTATGAGTCCTAACAAATCTGTCGCTCTCTCACTGTGCCCACTAAAGGGAGTCTTGGTCATCTTGCCTCGTAGGCATGACTCGCATACCTCATATGATTCAAAATCAAATGAGTCCAGCATACCATCCTTATGGAACTGGGATAAGCGCTTGTCATTTATATGACCTAAGCGACAGTGCCAGAGATAGGTTTGGTTCAGGTTATTTGACTTGAACCTCTTGGTATTTATGTTATAGATAGGGCTCTCAAGGTCTAGAATATAGAGTCCGTTTATCAGAGGTGCACTACAATAGAACATTTCGTTTAAATAGACGGAACAACATTTGTTCTTTATTATAAACGAAAAACCTTTCTTGTCCAAACAAGAAACAGATATAATGTTCTTAGTTAAAGCAGGCACATAACAACAATCATCTAATTCTAGTACAAGCCCAGAGGGCAGAGATAGATGGTAAGTTCCTACAGCAATAGCAGCAACCCGTGCTCCATTGCCTACTCGTAGGTCTATCTCACCCTTCGTCAATGCCCTGCTATTTCTCAGCGCTTGTACATTAGTACAAATGTGCGAAGCACATCCGGTATCTAATACCCACGATGAAGAAATAGAGAGGTTGACTTCTATAACATGTATACCTGAAGTAGAAATCTTATTTCTCTTCTTCTTAAGATCTTCCAGGTATTCTTTGGAGTTCCTCTTCCAGTGCCTTGCTTGTCCTTGATATAGGTGACAAAGATGTTCAACCATATCGTAAGCGCCCATCAACTCATGTTGCTTCTGAAGCTCAGAGTTCATGGTTGCGAGCATAAGACAGGACACATCTAATGCGTCATCTTGATGCTTCTTGTAAGCATCTCGATCTGCTCGCGTGGCAGTGACAGGAGGAGCCTCCGGAATGGGCTGCTCCAGAACGTACAGTTTACTTTCTTGGGTGAGAACTATTCTCAGGTTCCTGTACCAGTCCAGGAAATTTGCTCCGTTGAGCTTGTCCTTCTTAAGGACAGATCGCAAAGAGAAGGTGTTCGTATTCGATGTCATGGAAATTCTACAACAGAAATAAATGCAGAAATAAGTATCATATTCTTAATCATTTAATTAGGCCTTTAACTAAATGATGCTCCCACTGAATTCTATAATTCACGTGGGACAAGATCCACATCATACTAACCCTTGAGTTAGCTTTGGCTAATACGCCCAAGACTTAGTATGATTGGTAGGTAACGATTACCAATTACATCTCTATGCAACTCTTGTTTATAGGATCAATATCCACATTTATATTAAAACTCGAGTTAGCTTTGGCTAATACGCCCGAGAGTTAATATATATGTGATTTTGACCTATCTTTCCAACCGTTGGAAGAATGCCTATAGTTATACTCGATCCAACCGAGTTAACTAGGAATACTCAATCTAATTGAGTTGTACTCACCCATGCGTTGATAGGCAGGACCAAGATTGTCCCTCCGTACCCTACCAAGATAGTATGTGTTGCTCTGCTTTGGCAGATTCAACAACAGCATGCGATTGAGGTAGTGGTAGGTATCACGGCATGGTAGGCATTACGAGTTGACGCGTTTTAGATCTAATCTAAACGATGATGCGTATCATATACTCGATAGATCTAATCTAATCGAAGGGTGCATCATGTGCACGACTTAGATCTAATCTAATCGTAAGGCACTAATTAATTACTTAATTAACTAGCATGCATCACATACACACAAAACAATTAATTAAATAATTAATCAAATAATTTTGTGATTATGTCATAGCCCTACTATGATCTTCTCAAGTCAATGAGAAGATCAGATGGTCAACCTAAGGTCAACAACTTCTCAAGCTCCTTCCTTTGACCACCTCGTGTTGCTCGCGCCCTCCTCGTAACTCCGTCTCGGGTGGACCTTCCACAACTCCAATTTTGTACATTACAATTTTGAAACTCGAGTTACATTCGAGTCTAAATCTAATTTACAACCAGAATATATGAGAAAGGCACGACGCGTAGGTCGCGAAAATAAAATAAAAAAAAATAAAAATACAAGCACGTACATCACATAACGGCACGCAGGCCGTATTATGAATTACAACACATATTGTCCAATCAAATTGGGTCTTTGGGCCATGACTATCACAAAATTAATATATAATTAAAAATTATATATTTCTATAATTTTTCTGTAATTTTTCATAATTTTACAGATTTTATGAGTAAATTTTTCCCGGCGGTCCCGATTAGCGGTTTCGGGCGCAATCGCGGAGCAAATCCCCTTGCGGGGTTAGGGGCAGTACCCCTACCCGCGATCTAACCATCGCGAGTTGCTCCTAAGCGATCCAAGAGCACCTTATCCCTCTGTCCCAAAAAGATTTGGGTCGAAACGATGTCGTTTCGGAAAAAACTTCTCGGTAGTCGACGCCTACAAGTGTATAAACACTTGTGCTTTGCTTCTACGAGAAATATTACTCTTAAAACTATAAAAACCATAAATTTACAGAAATGTGCAGAAGCTTTAATTTTTCATAAAAATCAAATTAAACTCGTACAAGCTTCACACGTGGCTCTGATACCACTGTTGCGTTTTTCGGGCCGCGAAAACAGCTTTTTCGTGTCGCGGAAACCCCGAAACCCCCTAGCCACTGGATCTCGTGCAAAGAAAAACATTCGAAAAATACGAGTACGAGTTTAAACGTTGATCTACAGTAGATCTACATAAGGATAAACCTTTTATACCTTTGTAGCGAAGCCCTTCGCAATCCCGCTCGTCCTCGGTTTGCCGGATCTCGAAAGTGACAAAGTAGACACTTTTCTATGTGTATCCACACAAGCAAGAGATGGAGAAAAACCTCTAAGGATGTGCTAGCAACCTTAGAGATCAGTAGTGGAGGAGAAGAGGGAGAGAAGAGAACCAAGGAAGAAGAAGATAGAGTTACACATAAAAAATGAAACTCCTTTTCATGAATAAAAGTGGCCGGCCACATTTTTGGCTTGTAACTCCCATGGAATATCAAGAGTCACCACTCTTGGTAACTCCCATGAGGTGGCATTTGGTCAAGTCAAACTTGACCAAATGAAGAAGCCTTGATGATGTGGCATTGGTCAAGTCAAAGTCAAGTCAAAACTTGACTCTTCATCTTCCTACTTATGTCAAGTCAAACTTGACCACTTCTCTCCCTTGGTTGATCTAATCTAACCATTGGTTCAAGTCAATTTTAATTTAATGAATCTCTATTCATTGAATTAAATTAATTAAATGAGTCTAAGTCCAAATTAGACTCATTTAACACATGAACCAAATTGAGTCCAACTCAATTAGCCTACCTTGGATTACTCTTAATCCTATTTGGTTCATCAAATGAACCTAATCCTTTAGGTTCATCAAATGAACCTAATCTCCATCTAATTTCCCTTTGTGTGTGACCCTATAGGTTCTTGTAACGTTGGCAATGCTCCTAAACCCATTTAGAAGCATAAGTAATGAGCGGTATCTAGCAACACATCATTACTACCCAAGTTACAAGAATGTTGAGATCCAACATCACCTTGTGACTACTAATTGTGACTCCTCACAATATATGACAAGTGTCCTTCTATCCTAGACATCTAGATTGATCAATGTGAAGCATAGACCGTGTCATCCTCTAATCAATCTAAATCTTGAACTCCAAGTAGACTCACTAAAATCAAATGAGCTCAATATCTCATATTGACTCATTTGGGCATGGCCATGCACTTCGTGGTCTCACTCTATCAAGAATATCGATGTCTCTCCCGTCATATAGGAGGGATAGATCCCATCTACATCACTCACATCCCTCTGTATAATTCATTACATACCCAGTAATCGCCTTTATAGTCCACCCAGTTACGGGTGACGTTTGACGAAACTAAAGTACATAACTCCTTATGTAGGGATCTATGGTGACTTCAGGTCTAAGGACTAGTAGTCATACTAATAGTCACATGAGAAAGTATATGACACTCATATAACGATCCATAATACTTTCTCATGGCGGGTCATTCAGTATACATTCTCTAATGTATACCCATGTGTCAACTTGATATCTCTATATCCATGACTTGTGAGATCAAGTCATCGAGTTGACCTACATGCTAGTCTTATTGCATTAACATTGTCCCTGAATGTTAATACTCGACTAGGAATGATTAAGAGTAGTGTTCCCTATATCATCTCACTATCGGTTCAACTAACCGATTGATATAAGTGAGAACCGTCTACTCAAGGACATTATTATACTTAGTTTATTTGGCACCAATACAAGTAAGTATAATAACCAAAATCAAAATGCTTTTATTTATATAGAATATGCTACAATAAGTCCAAAATACAATCATCAAATGATTGGCTCTAGGGCCCTAGCTAACATCTCATGATATGTATTGGGATATTGGTATGAAGTTCAACATTTTTATGTTACTTGTAACCTAGAAACATGTTACTAGGGTTTCGGCCATGTTGGGGTTAAAGGCTTAGAGAACTTAGAACCTAAATCAAACATGCTCAAGTTGTTTCTTATGAAATATGATGTCACAATTGTTAGGGTTTTTCATGCTTGTATGATGTTTATAACCCAAAATAAAGGCTTAATGGGTTTCGGCCATGTTATGAAAAGGAACCTAGAAAGCTTGGAACCTATACCTAACATGCT